>NC_071981.1:7596679-7667015 GCF_026283585.1 Hylaeus volcanicus | reverse complement strand
GTGTGTGTGTGTGTGTGTGTGTGTGTGTGTGTGTGTGTGTGTGTGTGGTCTATTTTTGTACATATTTATAATGAATCATTTATTTGAAAACATCAAACCTGTCATTTAGTTCAGAGAAGTTTCTTGAATAGACATAGGGAGTAAGAATATTTATTAGAATTACTGTATATCAATTAAAGCTGGATAATTATTTTAAACAATTTCAAGTGCGCGAATCTGTGATACGTGCACACTATGGTTAGGTCTGGGTTAGGTCTGTTCTTTGAGGGGTGTCTTTCGAATTTCCGTGTTCGTGGAGTCTTAAATAATTTGACATACCTAAAAACAAATTCCCTAGAAGTTTCAGCTGTCTAATTCAATTCCTAGTAGATTTTTATATTTCGTGAATGAAATAATTGAAATATTCAAAGATGGTATATTCTCGTAGGAAATCGATTGCTCTCCGGAAACAGATTCTTATAAAAATTTCAAAAGTCTAACCAGGACAAAGTCAAGTCAAAGTCAACAACCTGGTAAAATTAAAATTATAATGAATTTTTAACGTACTTTTTAAATTAAAATTAAAAATTGCTCTAATTAAAACTATCACTCTAATTGATCAGAAATTATAGAACTATCGAAAGCAAAGTCAGAACCCTTGATTATTTATTAACTTCCATAAAATGAACCACCAGCTTCGCGTAGCCGCGTAAGTAGATTCCACTTTGGTATATTCGTATCGGAGGCACGACTAACTTTCCTTGGCGGTTACCCAGAAAAATATTTTCATATTCCTTGTATCGCACGATGGAAACTGGGCCATCATAAGCACTGTCGGGCATTTAAACGCCGCCCCTCGAAGCCGCTAAAGCAAGAAAATTTTGTGTTTTCGAGCGTCAGAGGGAAATCACGGAAGAATCGAATCGCCCAGATATTCGAGAACGCCTGCCGCGACGCGGCGCAACGGTCGGGGCTTTTGCGTTATACTTGATTTGCAAATGAATCCACGCGAACTTGGGCTGGCGATGAACTTTGATTTATTCCGCCTGGCTGTATTTTATTGGCAGCCGGCCAGTTTATATGGTGCACTCGTAATAACGTGTAGTTCCATTCGGCATAATTCGGAATAAAGAGCGCGACGACTGTAACATTTTTCACGTGGCCTGCGGAGGGAATAAGGGTCAAAGGGTCAGGACGACGATAGTGTCGCAGAGAGAGAGTAATTGATACGTTTCGTGTCGCACGGAGACCGTCCACGGACTTTCTAGATCACCCACGACTTCCACTGTTAGGTGAATTGTTACTATTCGTATGAAATTGAGAATTTTAAGATTGAAAATCTTTTTATTTTCGAATATTTGCTCGAAGACAGAATGTCACTATATGCATTGTAAATATTCAATTAATTCGGAGATGTATATATTTAATGCATTTTAAAGTTTCAGATTATTATACCAATATTTTTATAGAAATTAATATTTCCAAACAATGAAAGTTGAGAATAAAGTTTAAATAAGTAATCGTGAGATATTTTTCTATATTTTAATATCTATTGATTGGAACAATTAAAACTGAATATCTCCGACATAATGAAACATTTGCGTTACATACAGTATCATTCAATTTTCGATTAAACATTAATAACAATTATGGTTCAGAATAAGTATTCATTTGAGAATTTAATCGCGAGAAATTTGTCAATATTGTAATATCTATTGATTGGACTAACTAAATATTAATTACTGACGATAGTTACATTAATCATTAACAATACTTATTATTTAAACAATGATGGGGAATATGATTTTGCTGTAATATTAATGTTACACGAATTACACTAGTTTACAGCCAAAATGTACATTTAATGCCACAATTTTTTTCTTATGTATTTTGGCCTACTAAACTCGAAAATCGCAAAAAATTTTTTCTATGGATACGTTTTTTTTTATATGAATTTTTGAATTTTTTTTCGATTTTTTTCTGACATACGTTCACATTTTAGGCCGTATCTCGAGTTAGAAACGTCCATTTGAGTCGGGCAAGACGCCATTTTAAAGATAACCGAATTTACAATAATTGTTTCTAACATTGTTTTTCAATCGGTTCAATAGTTTAAGTGTTATGGACTAATATATATGAAAAACTTCTATATTTCGGCTAAAATAGAACACGAACATTTCGTCCATCGCCATTTAAAAATAGCCACTGTCAAGTTATGTTCAGTTTCTTATTGTTTACGTATAGATTGCACTTTTACGAAGAAACCAAGCTTTTGTTGAAGAAAATCTATGGATAAATACCAGAGTTAGCAACAATTGAGTAAAGGTACAAAAATTCCAATTTTACTCTATATTGGGTCGTAACACTTAAACTATTGAACCGATTGCAAAATAATATTAAAAGTAATTGTTGTAAATTCGATTACCTTTAAAATGGCGTCTTGCCCGACTCAATCGGACGTTTCTAACTCGAGATACGGCCTAAAATGTGAACGTATGTCAGAAAAAATCGAAAAAAAATAAAAAATTCATATAAAAAAAATGTATCCATAGAAAATTTTTTTTTGCGATTTTCGAGTTTAGTATGCCAAAATACATAAAAAAAAATTGTGGCATTGAATGTACATTTTTTTTTTATTTTGTAAACTAGTGTTATTAATCATTTGTTTAATTCTTTTGTTAGTTCGTAAGTCCACATGGGCTTGCAACTTCATTCTCCATTTCGATCACTATTGTTTCATGATAATAAGCAGAGTGACCAACCGTGTGACTGGTTAGAAGGTATACATCTATGTACACTCTAGAAAAATTCATTTTTATGAATTATGTATTAACGTTGATACATTTTTATTGCAAATGTTAGTGAATTTTAGTGATAATTTCTGTATTTAAACTACAGATCTAACTAAAATATACGTATTTTTTGAAATTTTGTTTTCTTGCATTATATAAAATTATTCTATTTGTAATGTACTTACATTCTATGCGAAATGGAATCCTTAAAACTTAAAACTACACAAGTAGTAGTTGTTCACAGTATTAGTGCAACTTCGTGGATAAATAATAATCTAACGAGTCCTGAAAATTCGTGCGGTAATGCTCATGAAATAAAAATAAAGTTAAAGATAATATTGAATCTAAAATTGTGTTCACACGGCGTGAATCTACCTCCAACAAAACATGAAAGCATCTAAGCAATTACAATATATACAGTCACTCCCATACATATTCGTACACTCTATGTCTAGTAATAAAGTTTGACTAAATTAAATAATAGTTTTAATATTACCAAATGAATTTTTCATTAGAAATATCTATATGACTAAGTTTATACATGTGTATATTTATATAAACATCAACATATTTATACAAACATACACTTGGAAACATCAAACCTACCACTTACTTTTAAACAAATTTTTTCAATAGACATAGAGGGTACGAATATTAATGGAATTACCTGTAAATAGAAATTAACGCCATAATCAAAATTAGAGTTAATGAATATAAAAAGTAGACTACTTAATTCGAGAAAATCTCAGCTGTTATTGTTAAGTAACATTAAGATCTCTGTTACTAATGGAAGCCAGGAAAAAGATCTTTTCAAGAAACACTAGAATTTGGAAATGAATGCAGTCGTAAAGAATCCTAGTAAACGACGCAGTAGGAAAGCATCATTCGTCTCGAAATCGCCATTCTTAAATCGTGCGAACCATTTCCTGGCAGTCGAATACTCTGATAGATTCAGCACCATAGACGTCGAGGATGGATGAAGCAGCCTTGATGGCGTTGAATCCTTTGTTGGAGTCGAAGCTAGCTGGTGTTACGAAAATTAACTTTTATCGACTTGACACCCCATTTTCCACATTTTGGAAATTGATTGACTCTAACCAGGAAATTTCCAAAAGGAAGAACAGTACTTTTGGATTGATATTTTAAATTGTACCAAAAGTAAACAATCTATTTGGGAAGATATAGAAGATATAGTTCAACTGAAAAATAAAAATTTCTATCGATGGACTAATTCAATTCCACTTTTGGAGAAATTCAACCTCATTAGTAGAAAGTATGACGAGATGGAGATGAGAGTTTGCAGTCTACTTTATTAACATCCGGAGCACCAGTCTATTTGGATAGTCGAGGAGTTCGAGTACTTGTAAATATAATCAACGACTCGTAAATATGGAAGTAGACTTTACATCCGACTCTCAATTTATGTTTGAAGAATTAATAAAAGTATATATTCATGAAGACTATCCAGAACTTTTAAAATTACATCAGTTTTAAATCAAAATGTAAATTTTATTTTAAAATTGTTGACATTATTTTAACACATTTACATTTCATTCATTAAGATTATACTGAATTCGTATTGAAATTTCATAATGTCAATGAAACTTTCATGCAGTGGAACTTCCATTTAACGAGCGGCTTCATACGAACAAATGTGTCCAAAGCATATCAAGTCTGCGAACGTGAATACCCATAACTGCAAATTACAAGAAAGCAATTTCTGCGTAGCTCCATAATAACGTAGGTGTCTGGGGACAGCGTGCAATATGAGCGTTGCCAGACTACAGATGTATGAAATGGTTTAAATTGCATACGTATCACGCAGCGCTCGATTGCGCAAAACAGACTTCCTAATTCTTTACTCTAAATTACTCTGCACCGAAAGCGAAACGCGAGAATGAATTTTAACGTTATTTCACACTTTTCTGCGCGTTACTTTTGCATGGAAATATTTTTCAGTAGTGATGAATGTAGAAGACCTCGATTAAGAGCGGAGTCTCGATGCATATAACAAGGGAATAAAAAGATTTCGATATTTTGAATATTTTTCATCCCCTTTGTTTGTGCAATTGACATAGTTTATGGAAAGAAATCCTTCTTTATATTAGAAATTGCAAAACAATGATTAAATTTATTATTTAACCGCTTGACCTACGATTTAAGTTCCAATACAGTATACCAGAAACATAAATAGAAAAAAAGGTGAATTTTAACATTGTTTCACACCTTTCTGCATGCCACTTTTGCAAAGAAACAATTTGCAATAGTAATAAATATAGAAGACCTCGATTAAGAGCCAAATCTCGATGCATATAACAAGGGAATGAAAAGATCTCGATATTTAGGGGATTTTTCATCACTTTTCATTGTTCAATTAATACAATATTAATAAATATTAGTTTGCAGATAGAAATCCTTCCTTAAAATCATAAACATTGATTGCAAACCAATGGTGAAATTTACTATTTAAATAACATACTGTGCAATATCAGATACGTGTATTAACATAGTTTGCAAACGAAACATTATTGTACACGTTGTAGGTGTATCAGTTGCACTACAGTTGAGCTGTATTCCATTTCGTTGAAATAAACTTCATTTTAATCGTGTACCGGAGGTACGCAAAATTTGTAACATACCGCCATTGCAAAACTTGTTATCCCAACAGGAAGTAAAATAAACGTCGAAGTGAAACTGCTCCAATTTTTATACGATTTTTATCCGTTAGAAACCAAATAGCTTTTCAGGTTTCATAAAAATAAAATGGTTACGCGTGATCGAACCGGAGTTTGTTTACATCATTCTTATTCATCGCGTTGCGGTATCTGCGATCAAAACATATGAAATTGTCTCCCCCGTTATCTACATATTTCCGCGCGAGTTTTTATCGACCATTGTGCGCCATTGGAAAAACGTGCTTCACATTTTTTGGGAATCCTTGTTAACAAAATTAATTTGCTTTAATCGTTGATAGTACATAATGTCTGTTTCTATAGCAAACCAATAAATAAACGTTTCTATATTATTGCAATATTGTTAAGGATGTAGTATTTTATTTTTAATCGTTTATTATTTTTAAGAATAAATGTTGCGTGAGGAAATTTACAATGGTACACTTAGATATAAAAATAATGGGTAATGTTATAGGAATATTCCCAATATTGCATGCTCTTATAAAACGTAAACTCAGGATAAATTAACCCCATAATAAACACATCCACACAATAAAATGTTGAAAAATTGAAATATAATTATCAGGACCTAGAAATATAATTAATATATAAGTGTACCTCTCCTGTCGTAAATTTTCTTATGCAACACTTATTGCATGCTCGTATAAAACGTAAACTCAAGATAAATTAACCCCATAATAAACACATCCACACTATAAAATCTTAACAAATTGAGATATAATTATCAGGACATAGAAATATAATTAATATATAAGTGTACCTCTCCTGTTGTAAATTTTCTTATGCAACACTTATTGTTAAAAATAATAAATGTTTCAAAATAAAATGCTTTACCTCCAATCCTACTAATAAATATCATATAAAAAGTTTATAAATTTCTTCCTCCTCTTTGTCTTCACTAGCAGAAATCGCGAACAAGGATACGTGAATAATGCGTTCGCGTGCAGCACTACTTCCTTCAGCTCGGAATCTCTTTAAAATTTCTCCGTGAGTATCGTTTTTCGTTGCAAAGTATGGAATTATTCAGGAACATGAAAAAAATTCCGTCACGCAGAACGTTGTCGGTGGGGGGAATATTTTCGCTCGTCAAATTGTTGCGTTACAAAATTACGTAACTCCGAGTACGCTGTCGAGTAATTATTCCATCGTGCCGTTGCAAAGAATTTGTTTAATCTTGATACAAATGCGAGATACGAATTCTGTTTGCAATTTTAAACGAATACATTTGTTGCATTCCACTTTTCATGATTAAAACTTTCGTCGGAACTCTGTTAATTTGTTTGAATAAATTTATAACTGTGATTCCAGGCGTACGAACTAAATAAAAATTACTTAATTTTTTATTGACCAAGGCGTAACTAAAACAATGAAAATTTCTGATTGTCTTTGTGCAAGTAACAGGTGAAATGATGCAAGGAAAATATACTGTGAAATATACTATAAAATAATTATTGCTAGAAGGAAAAGTTTACATTATATAAAGTAGCTATTGTCTACAATTTACTCAAATTCGTAAAGCTATTCTACACTTTGCAGAAATAAATTGAATAATTTTACAAATTGGAAATTCCAACCGTTGAAAATCATAAAAAGGAAATGACGTAATGACAGAACTGTTACATGCTCGTCACATATTAATTGAAATATTTAATTTTTTGGATTGCGCGCACATAAATTTCCAATTTATCGGAATTTTGAAAGGTAGCTCTTTACACTTGTCTTGAAATACAAATTTATTCGCGGTACGGTCGACTCTAAACACTTTCTGGCGCCTGTAGGCTTATTTATAAATAAACGCGAAAGAAGAAAGATCGACTATTTTTGTTTTAACGATCGAAGGTTCCCTACAATTTCAAAAAATAAGTAGGAGCAAGGAGTAATATATCCGAACATTGTTCAACAGTCCAAACGGCAGCCGCCTCTGGATGCATTTTCCAGGTTTCCCGCGCGTACCTGGTGAAAAACACAAAAAAGAGAATGCCTGAAGGCGATTACAGAACGCGAAAAAGGCAGTCTGGAGTAGCAGGGAGAAGCGGGACAGAGGCGATCCTGGAGATTCTTGTACGAAGCTGCGTGAGCACAGTACCGGCAGCCATGGTACACGAGTCATAATTACGCCCTTAATTTTTTAATTAAGGCTCTTTTGAGCATTAATTAAACGACTGCACTGTCACGCCTACAATTAATAACGATCCAACTTGTTCTCGTTACTCGAGCGTAGGCAGTGCACAAAGCCATTTACGAATGAAGGGAGGGATCTACAATGATGCGCCGACCCCGTGCAAAAGAAATTTTCATCCTGCTCCGGCGTTAATCATATCTTTACGTTGCAACGTAAACGCATAGAGATCCGCAGAATTTAATTTCTCTATTAGTACTTGGTTCGCGTGTTGCATCGTTGCGTTTGGGGCGCTTCATCGTTTCGGGATAGAGAGATATGGAGAATGAGGGGTCGTTCGTTAATTGCGTGAGCACGTGGCCTTAACTCGGGGAGGAGAGGAGGTGAAAGCGTTACGGTAATACAGGGTTATCCAAAAGTACCTTTGGGATGTTGAAAGAGAACATCTATCAAACGTCATGTTTATTTGTTGTCACTTTCTTTTATTTCTAACCTACAATGATAGACAATCTTAACTATGGAGTTCTATACGATTGCAGAACGCGTTAAAGTGATTAAAATTTATTTTGAAAATCAATGTTCAATAAAACATACTAGGATTGTGCGGGATCCCGGACGGGACGGGAATTCCTCCCGGGATTGGGATGGAATCCCGAGAATTTCAGAATCCCGAATACATCCGGGATTCCCGAGAATTTCGAGATCCCGGAAAAATTCGGGACTCCCGAGAATGTACGGGATCTCAAAAATATTCGGGATTCCCGACAATGTACGGGATATAGAATAATATCTGGGATTTCCGAAAGTGTTGTTATTCTTGAAAATTTCAGCAATCCGAACGTACGGGATTTCGAAATTTCCGGGAATCCCGAACATTTACGGGATCTCGAAATTCTCGGAAATCCCGAATGGTTTCGGGATCCCGGAAATTCACGGGAATCCCGGATGTATTCGGGATTCTGAAATTCTCGGGATTCCATCCCGATCCCGGGAGGAATTCCCGTCCCGATCCCGGGAGGAATTCCCGTCCCGACCGGGATCCCGCACACCCCTAAAAAATACCCATCGTAAATTACGTGATTTTTTTCGGCGTACATAATCGTCCATCAGAGCAAATAATTAGAAATTTGGTTAAAAAATTTGATAAAACTGATAAACCAAAGTCTGGCAGACCAAGAACAGTTCGGTGGAATGAAAACATTGCTGCTGTTCGTGAAAGTGTTGTTAATGATCCATCAACTTCAATACCACGTCGTTCTGAAGAATTGAGTATTTCTTATGGCAGTTTGTGGCGAATTTTGCATAAAGATTTGCATTTGCATGCTTGCAAAATTCAATTAACTAAAAAATTGAAAGAACGTGGCCATTTGCAACGCAGAAATTTCGCTGATTGGTTGTTAGAACTTCGTTCCATTGATGCATTGTTTTCACGCAACATCATCTTCAGCGATGAAGCTCACTTCACATTGGATGGACACGTCAATAAGGAAAATTGTCGCAAATGGGGAGATGAAAATCCGAGAGCCATTAAAGAAAAATCACTTCATCAAAAAAAAGTTACTGTTTGGTGTGGATTTGGTCGAAAGGCGTAATCAGTCCATTCTTTTTCGAAAACGAGAATGAAGATGCAATTACAGCGAATAGTGCACGTTATAATGGAATGATTACTGATTATTTATGGTCGAAATTAAATGGAATCGACATAAGCAATGTTCACTCTCAACAAGACGGAGATACGCCACACACAACGCATGAAACCGTCAGTTTATTGCGATCGAAATTCAATAGTCGATTAATTTCAAGGAATGGTGATGTGAATTGGCTACCTCGATCGTGTGGTTAGACCTCATTGGATTTTTTTCTTTGGGGTTATTTGAAAAGTAAAGTTTATGCCAGCAAACCAGGAAAAATTCATGACCTGAAAAACATTAGAAATGAAATTGGTGAATAAAACGAGCAAATATACCAAAATGTTATCGAAAATTTTGATTTTCGAATTGATGTCTGTAAACGTGGTCGTGGTGGTCATTTGACAGATATCGTTTTTCACACATAATTGTCATAAATAATACCTGATAATTAAATAAAAATACTAATAGAATTAAAAAGAGTATCTATTTTATTTTTAAAAAAATTTCCTATAGTCTATTTTGGATAACCCTGTGTTTTACTACGATTGATTTTTGCTTCCTTAGTTTCGGAGTGTTTCAAATCTCACCTTTAATTATATGAAGCGTTCTCCAAATAATAAATAATTAATCTAAGAGATTACTGAATTCAAAAGTGGTTCTTTTTTTTTAGTGTACCAGAAGCTTTTCTGCCGACATTTGAGTATTTCGTAAGAGTTGTTTCTAATTAATGACTCTTTCAATGAATTATTCTAGGAGTCTAAACGAAAAGTAAAAAGCGCGGAGATTTGAACCCACGACTCTCGGATCCACAGTCGACCGCGCTACCAACACGACCAATCCTGTACCTTACGTTTCGAATTCTCGTTTGACTCCTTATTATTGCGTATGGGAGGATACTACATTATTTGTCAGGATTTTTGGTTGACTTGAACGATACAATCATAAAGGGACACATCAAAGGAGTTTCCTAAGTCAAATTCCACAATACTTTAAACACTTTATTCTTAACATTTAATTTACATACTTAAATCCCACGGAACCTAATTTCACAAAAAAGTAGAATATGTATTCATACAGTAGGTGCAATGGGTGGGTTCTTAACTTCTTTTTTTATAATCAATGATATTTTACACATTCTCGGAAATCTTTAAGATAGGTATAGTCCAAACAACATTTACTAGTTAATATAATTTGTGAAATTAACAAAAAAATGCGAAAAGTGGGTAAAAGTATAGAAAAGCAATAAGTATTTGTACGATTCTTATGACGAACCATTTACGGTAGAGTTTGTAACATAAACACATTAGTTTATTGCTTCGTACGAATTAGAAAACATCAAATTTCCAGTAAAGTACTTTTAAAAAAGACTTTAATAGAGGAACTGAAGAAGATCCCACTTCGAATAACTAATAATTTAGTTAATTTAATGCTTAGAAGAGTTGCAATAATTATAAAATCAAAAGGACATCCATCGAAGGAAGTATTACATATTTATAAATTAATGTAAATTTCTTTTTTTCGTAATAAAGTTTTAAAAATTAAACAGTTGTGCGAATACTTATTGCTTCACCATTTAAAATTGTGCGTTAAAATCCGAAAGAACTTTTTGGCCAACCTACAGAAAAATTGAAGAAAAATTGCAGAAGTTTTAGGGAAATCAAACAAATTTTAAATTTTATAAACCATGCAATGTAGTAAGCATGTGTTTCTGGCTGCGTTGTGAAAATAGCCATAAGCCCGATAGATTTTACTACCACGAGAACTCGTTGCATTTTCAGCGACATAGTGATGGCAGGAAATAGTATTGAGTTGGTGGGAAATAGAACTATCAGTGGATCTGTAATTTCCTATAGCTGTGTATCTCTTAGGACTTGATTTGCAAAATTACATATTGGTTTGCTATTTCCAGAGCAGCATTGTTAATTCTGTGTGAAGGTACACATATAAATTTATACACATTTGTTATGAATTTATTTATAATTCTATTTATTTATAAAGTTTACGAATTTATAGAAATAAAATTAAGATGATACTTTATCAAGTAAAGAAAATTGGACTTTACAAAATGTAGTTTAAATGTAGTTTGATTTTTGTTTATTCGATACTACCATACTGATCCGGACTGATTGGAAAGCAATCATCATTAATATTCGAGCATCGCGCATTATTAGAAACGATGATAATAATGAAACCCTATGCCATTCCGCAATGCTACAGATTTCCACGTTCATGGACGCCGAAACTTCCTCTTTGATGTCCGAAAACCATTGTAATCCTGGAATCTGGTTCGCAGACCGATCGTTGCGCGCGTTATCAAAGAGACGGCCGAGTACGGCATTGATAATAATTGTGTTTCAGGGCAATATCTAGTAATGGTTATTGCTAGCTTCGAAGGGCAAAGGTAGCAACGCGAATATTAATTAACCAAATGAGTAAGAAGGCACTGTGTATTGAAATCGAAATCGTGGCTTGTGGGAGGCTGGAAAATATAAATAAAGTAGAAATTAAATTACCTGTGAATTTAACAATTTTATTTAAGTTCTTTTTGACTTGGAATATTTTATTGATCATTAGTCTGTGGATGTTTGGTTGAGTTTAAGAAAATGGGGTAACCCTTCGATCAAATTGATTTTTTGTATTATAGATAGCCCTTGACCTGGCGATTATAATAGGGTCATCTTGACCTTTAACTCCCCCTTCCCCTAGGAGTCACAAACTGAAATGGTTCAAAAAGTGTTTCTTTTTTTACCGATCTCGGTGAGTACGTCATTTCCAAATTTTTTTTACGAGGAGGGACATCAGATTACCAGGGCCGAAATCTACTGTCTGAGTACGTTTGGTGTAGTTTTTGGTGGGAGAAGCAACGATGAATACTGTTAATGTATATACTGTCTACACGGAAATACTGTCTGAGTAGGTTTCGGGTAGTTTCTGGTGGGGAGGCAATATTGAATATCATGAATGTACATACTGTCTGAGTAGGTTTGGTGTGGTTTTTGGTGGAAGCAGCAACAAAGAATACTGTTAATGTATACAGGGTGTCTAGGTATAAGTCGGACATACGCAGGATGTCAATTCTACAACAAATTTCCAACAAAAAATTACTCTTAGACATTTTCTTTGTGTTCTTAGACATTTTCTTATTCTCGAGAATTTTCACTTTCAATATTTTTTCTGCGTTTTCGACTTGACACTCTTTAAACGGCCATAACTCCACCAAATTACAGTGCAAACTTAAAAGTAAGTATACCATTCGAAAGAGCGTTATATTTCCCATCTCTCTGATGTCAAAGCAAAATTTATTTACAAAGATTTAACAAGTGAAAAATGAAGTCAAACTTTTCATTGTGACAACTTAATAAAATTTGACTTTTTCTGTATTTATTTTTCGGTTTCAAAGACATAGTTGTTTGGCGGGCACTCTTCGGGAAAAACTTCTTCCAAGTCTCAGCTTTTGAATGATATCGTCAAAAAAAACTGTATGGTGGTATTTTCGAGAAAAAATGACGTTTAAATGCAGAAAAGCGTTCAAAATGCCCGCCTTCTAAATCAAAACATATCGGTTCTTCTGCGCCGAAAACATTGATTTTTTGCTTTGTGAAATCGATTGTGTTCCAATCTCCATATCATTTATCGGTACACCGAGGTTGATTTTGATTAAATAGTCTCTAAAAACGAAAATTCAATGGATACATGTTCAAAAACAATTATTATTCATCTCGTACTCAGGCTCTACACACGGTTAGCAGAGGCTTGAAGTGTCAAAAAATCAGTTTTTTTCCTAATTGGGGAGGCTCGGTAGTATCACTAAAAAATACATCAAACCCGATGTCAAGTTAATTTTAAAGTGGCAAGTCGATCTTTGTTGAAAAATATAGATGTTTACCTAAAAACCCACGCTTTCCTGCATGTAAACGTCATTTTTTCTCGAAAATACCACCATACAGTTTTTTTTGACGATATCATTCAAAAGCTGAGACTTGGAAGAAGTTTTTCCCGAAGAGTGCCCGCCAAACAACTATGTCTTTGAAACCGAAAAATAAATACAGAAAAAGTCAAATTTTATTAAGTTGTCACAATGTAAAGTTTGACTTCATTTTTCACTTGTTAAATCTTTGTAAATAAATTTTGCTTTGACATCAGAGAGATGGGAAATATAACGCCCTTTCGAATGGTATACTTACTTTTAAGTTTGCACTGTAATTTGGTGGAGTTATGGCCGTTTAAAGAGTGTCAAGTCGAAAACGCAGAAAAAATATTGAAAGTGAAAATTCTCGAGAATAAGGCGACACAAAGAAAATGTCTAATAATAATTTTTTGTTGGAAATTTGTTGTAAAATTGACACCCTGCGTATGTCCGAACTTATACGTAGACACCCTGTATACTGTCTACACGGAAATACTGTCTGAGTATGTTTGGTATAGTTTCTGGTGGGGGCGGCAATATTGAATACCATTAATGTACATACTGTCTGAGTAGGTTTGATGTAGTTTCTGTTGGGGGTGGCAATATTGAATACCATTAATGTACATACTGTCAGAGTAGGTTTGATGTAGTTTCTAGTGGAGGCGCCAATATTGAGTACTGTAAATCTACAAGTAATTAATGTTCATCACATTAATGTTGTCAATAATTATAAACTTACAATATTGTTCAAACGTAAAATATTACATAAAAAATGTATAAACACCAATTTCAGTAATTGGACAACCCCAAAGTATTTTTATAGTGCCTTCTCAAACACTTGCTCACTATTTCCTGCTAATTCGACACATGAAAACTCATCGAATACGATTAATTCCGTCAAAGTTCCCCCCCCCCCCCCCCCCCCGATAAGCCATTCAACTTCGTCGATCGAGGGAGCTCCCCGAGAGAGGAGACAATCCTCGATACGCGTCGTCTCATTGATTTAGTTGTCGTACACGTTCGAAAATTCGAGACGTATTCCCAATGGCGTGACAATCGCCCGCTGAGAATACCTCGACGCAGGCGAACAGTCTCCACTAATCCAATGACCAGGATAACTTTTGTTAAAGCAGTTCCGACCGAAGCGGCTGAAGTGAGCCGCAGCTGTGCCGCGCATGTAGAACATTTAGACACGCACTCCGTAATGGAATGTCTTCTAATAACAGAAGCCGTTCGCTCCGCTGGATACGCGTTGTAATTTTAACAATTTAGCACAGACTGCCGGCAGATTGATCGAATTAAATGGTATTGTTTCAGTTTACTAGCTTCCGAGAAAATTTGTACGGTGAATCTTCACGGGGGTTGCAAAAATTAAAAAATTAATAATATATTTAATTAATAATTAAATATAGTATAATATAAATCCGAGTGAGCTTTATTTATAAGGGTGGAAAGTCGTATAAATTAATCCCTTAATAGAAATGGTAGTCTGTTGTGGCTCCCCTATCCAATATACAGCACCCTGGGGGCAATTATAAAATGTAAAATCAAATTGAAATGATAAAATAAAGATTCATGCAACTAGAGGTTAAATAGTCTTGCGTACTCATACAATAAAATTCATTCAACACGTTGACTGCCACGTCAGCTAGATATGGGTGAGAAGGGTTTTCACTGAGAAATTGAATTCATTAATTCTGCAGGTGTGGTGGTAAATAAAATAATTTTTTGGAAAAAAAATTTAACCGACTTCAAAAAAGGTACAGTGAAAAGTATGAAATAATTTCTAGGTAATTTATATGAATACGCACTAGCTCTAGATAAAAGTATGGGCAAATGCAGTGAAAAGTATGAAATAATTTCTAGTTAATTTATATGAATACACACTAACTCTAGATATAATTGCTTAAAAGTATGGGAAAATGCAGTGAAAAGTGTGAAATAATTTCTATTTATACTGCATTGTTATTCACCATCGTTTGATGAATTTGGTTATATTATTAAATACATCATATTAAATGCAATGCACCTTTTTCGGAGAGGGCGCATAATGTAAACAATTTTTAATTCCAGTTTGGGTTAGCCTTTGGTAGAGGCGGCAATATTGAATGCTGTCAATGTATACATGTTTATTGTCTATGTGGAATTAATAGTTAATGTATATAATATGTACACGGAAATATAGTTTGAGTAGATTTGGGGCTTTTTTGGCGGGGAGGGACGGCAATATTGATTACTGCTAATGTATAAACTCTACCCATGGAAATACTGTCTGAATAGGTTTGGGATAGTATTTGGTGGGGGCGGCGATATTGAATAGTGTTAATGAATATGATGTCTAAAGTGGATATAATGATAGCAATAATTAAAGACCATATTTTTTGTTTCTCCGACAGAAAGTTAAACCAAGTTTGGCAATTTTGAATATAATTAATTTTAAATTTTGCGCCGCCTACGAAAAAGGTGCATTGCATTTAATATGATCTATTTAATAATTTAACGAAATTCATCAAACGATGATGAATAACAATGCAGTATAAATAGAAATTATTTCACACTTTTCACTGCATTTTCCCATATTTTTAAGCAATTATATCTAGAGTTAGTGTGTATTCATATAAATTAACTAGAAATTATTTCATACTTTTCACTGCATTTTCCCATACTTTTATCTAGAGCTAGTGCGTATTCATATAAATTACCTAGAAATTATTTCATACTTTTCACTGTACCTTTTTTGAAGTCGGTTAAATTTTTTTTCCAAAAAATTATTTTATTTCACTCTTTTTAGTGGCAATCTGTAACCAATAGGTTTCATGCAATAACAATAGTTATGAGCAATATACAGGATGACCCAAAAACGTTGGAGGTCCTTGAATGGGGTGTTTCGGGGTGGGGAGTGATTTGAAACAATTTTTCTTAACGAAAATGTTGTTCGAGGCTTCGTTAAGGAGATATTCCAGAAACGGAAACTCCCGACCAATCAGGGTGCGAGTATGCCGGAGGAGCGCCTGCGGAGCCTATGCTACCGCAGGCGCTCCACCGGCATACTCGCGCTCTGATTGGTCGGGGGTTTCTGTCAATATCTCCTTAACGAAGCCTCGAACAACATTTTCGTTAAGAAAAATTGTTTCAAATCACTCCCCACCCCGAAACACCCCATTCAAGGACATCCAACATTTTTTGGACACCCTGTATAATTGCAAATGGGATTATCAGGAATACATGTGCAACTACATGTGAAAGGATTAATTGCGTTTGGTAAATTCCTTGTCGAGCTACAACAGAGCATAGCAATTTTATACCAACAATGATTTTAAACAATGAAAGTGTCCATAAATTTTTGCAAATGGGAATTGGAAAGATGGATTTTCGAACCAAGAAATCTGTTCAAGAAGAAACTACCCCCTCTTCCTGAATTTCTTGAAACAGTCATCTCTATCGTTCTTTCAATTTTGCAATTATAAAATGTAAAATGAAATTGAAATGATAGAATAAAAATTCATGCAATTAGGGGTTAAATAGTTTTGCATACAATAAAATTCATATAATATCTTCATTAAAGATTTAGTACATACAGAAAGTTACAGTTCGATACGTGCACATTTTTTCTTGACAAAAATTCCTAAAGATCCAAGAAATCTGTTCAAGAAGAAACTACCTCTTTTGGGAAAGGGATTGTTGGTACCATTGTACCTTCTGGCTCCTCCTGAATTTCTTGAAACGATTATTTCTTGTTCTACAAATTTTGGTGCTCGAACAAACCTAGCGCAATTCCTTTCAGTAGTACTTTTACCCATTCCATGCAAGACGTCAATGGATTTGTGCAAATTAATGACGGGGGGCCCGAATCTGTGTCCTGAAAGAGACTCGGAACTTCCAGGACTTAGAAGTTTCAAATCGCTTCGAATATTATCTGGTTCTTGAAAGTCTTGATTCGTCTTGAAAGTCGTGGCCGATCCTGAAGTCTTCACGGGCTTGAAACTTTTAATGAGTCTTGAACGCTTCGAATTTTGAATGCTTCTGCATAAATGGTACCCATTGGCATAATACATAGTCGAAGCGAAGGAAACTGTATTTTAAGAATAACCTATCGCACTCACGTTCACGTTGTCTTGAAGTAACGTAAACTTACTTATAGTAATTGTTCTTTAACACTAATTTTATGGAACACGAGTTTTAATTTTACAAGGGTTTTACGGAAACCATTAATATTTTCTGCCAATTATTTATACTGGCATTTTCCATATAAAAAAAACAAGCATATATTTAAATTTATTTTTGTCTAAGCCTCCTAATTAATTTTAGTAAATCGACTTCACTCGTTAAAGCATTAATAATAGAAATCTGAGAAGTAGACTGCGAATGTTCATGCATTAATAACAAGTGAAAATATGGGAAATTGTATGAGGCTATGCCATGAATGCAAAATAAAATAAATTTAATAAACTAAATAATAAAATAAATTAATTTATATAAAATATTGCGACACACTTTTCTTTAAATTTCGATTCATTATCTTGTACCTGTAAAAACATGAATTTGCATAAAACCTAGCGTTAAATATAAATAAATAATATCTATTTTCTCTAAGATATTTTAAATAAATCTTCGAGTCTTCGTTCTACAGGATAAGAAAATACTTTCGACTTTACTACTGGTAGTAGATTCAGTTTAATGGGCAAAGCGCATTACAGTTCGTAACTTAAAGTGTGTTCACAGCTTTATTAAGCAAACTGAGCGTGAGAATTCTTTATAAATTATAAAAATGGTACGGAACGTTGTATACCGCGCAGCTAGAAGAAAGGAATCATAAATAACATATTGTTTAACGTGGCTTTGTCAACCGAACGTCGAGTTTTACCACCGCACGACTGCAAATATTTAATTTTAATGTTTTTATCGTGCCCTGGATCACCGTCATATACGCAGAAAATCTTTTTATCTACTCCAACCATTGAAAGTCGGCAATTGAAAAAATTACGCACAATTCTGTGTCTCTGAAAGCTCGTAGCTGCTGTGAATAGGTTCATTTTATAAATTTCGTTTACATACTTCCACGAAAGCACTCAATTATACAAAATTCGAGTCTATCCAGCTCATTAATTTGAAAAATGACCTCGTTAATTGAATATTTTTAATTTTTCCTTCTAATAGAAATTCATATCGAGCATGAAAGAATAATTTTATATTTTCCATATACAAATTGGAATACGCGATTGTATAACGTGTCCACATCGAAACCAACAGGCGCGTTACACGACAAGCATCAACATTCGCAAATCCGCCTAATTAAATAGTTCGAATGAGTAACGTTCGCCGAGCTGTGATTACGTTCGTTCCACATACGTGACGCTTATTACAAAATCCGCGGATCGTTTAAATCAGGAATTCTGGGCAATCATAATCTATTCCCTAATTCTCCGGTTTATTCAATCCAAACAATCAATATCCGAGTGTCAAATAATAAATGGACGCGTGCCATCGGTCCTCCTCAGGAATTTGCATTAATGCACACAGTATGCAAGAAAATTAAAAAATATTCAAAGTAAATATTACAACATGTTGATATTACAACATTCGCGGAATAAGTAAATTCCTATTTAGGTTTAATTTTTCTAGATACGTAAAGATTGTATTTTGCACAGTATGCAATAATGTAAAAAATAGTGAGAGTAAAGTTCACGTTATAATATTTGCAAAGTTGTAACGGAACGTTCGTTACGAGCGAGTGCGGAGTCGGGTTCGCGCGCCGACCGCTAGATAGCGACCGCGCGATAACTGCTCTCGCAAGCGAAACTGCTCGGTCGCGTCTATAGTACCAACGACTCACAGTAATGGTCCGGATGGCCAAAACCCTGGCCAAAATTGAAAGGAGTTTTCGGATTTTCGTGAAACTTGGGCACATTGGATCTGCCATTTCAAATTTTGAAATTCTGACACCAGAGATTCGTAATTTGCGGCCCAAATAACTCTAAAATACCGACACGTATATTAAGAAGTTATTAGATTTTCATGAAACTTGGTATTTAAGAGTTATTTTGGCCGAAAATTACGAATCTAGTATCAGAATTGCAACATTCAAAATGGCATATCCAATATGGTCGACATGCATATTAAAAATATTAAATTATTATGAATTTTTTATGAAATAGGATTTCTGGGTTTGTAGGGCAACATAGTTGGAATACATTGGCAGAAATAACAATAATAAATTAATGTTAAATTAAAATTAAGGATAATAAGATTTGTTTTAATGCCGCGTAAACAGTTCTCCTTTTCTTGTAAGCATGGCGCAAAGCGATGCGACGCCAGTGCTGGTTTTTCATGAAAAGCTGGCCAAGATTCATAAAGTTTAGAATGAAGAATGCTGTTTTTAGTCTTCAGTTTCGTTTAAATAAATGGAAAAGTAGATCTTTCAAATATAGGCTACATTAATCTAGCCGCTTGTAACCGAAACTTTGACAAATTATAATCTCGGATCCATTATTAAGTAAAAACGTATTAGTGTTTTACATGCTTCTTTTTTCATGTTATATTAAGTTTTATACTAAGATACAGATATATCAACAAGTTATACTGGTTGGAAAGATTGTAAATATTCCTACTTGGCACTTTAAATTTAAATAACTTAAAATGGCGCAAATTTGCGCAAGTTTTCTCAATTGGATATCATATCTGACATGTTACTTTATATCAAGAAACTTGGCAGAGCGTGTCACTCGGTGACTATCATCTTTGTTTTCCTTCCGATTCATCGAAAGATAACTAAAATTTATACCATATTGAGAAAAGATATTTTACTTTGTTCTTGTGGAAAGTTTATGTTTATAACATCTTTTTATGGTAAAATAATTTACATATGAATCTATTGAGGATAAACTTTCTATGACACAATAAACATGCGCCACTTTTCACGATATCAAGGAGCATGAAATTTCGTCAACTTTGAACTTCTGTATATCAGTAACCGATTACTATTTTTTAAAATTTCAAACGGCATTTAATGCACTCATATGTATACAACACTCAGTCTCAGTCTAGTCTCGTACCGAAAAACCTGTTTTAGAAATTTCTCATAGAGGGTACACACGAATACTTATAGGACTGACTGCAGGTACCATTTTTTTTTTTTTTTTTATTGGCTTGTTTAAGGTCGCATCAACGTCTAGGTTATTAGCGACTACGTTTGGTAAAGCGACTAGTTCGTTATGTAATAGACTTATATTTCGACCAGTAGGTTGTGTCTATCCAATGCTTCTGCAAATTTATAGAACTCGACCTTATTGTTCAGTATTATATCTAGAGTCTTTGGGATATGTAAATTTCTTCTGTCTTCCTGCAGTTCATTGCATTCCTCAATTAAGTGTTGTACGGTGAGGGCCCTGTTGCAATGATTGCATTTTGGTGGTTCCGATTTTGTAATTAAGTATTGATATGTCAGGTTAATGTGCCCGATTCTTAATCTTAATAATGTGGTTTGAAGTTTCCTTGTTGGTGGTAATGAGATAGTTTCTTCTGTTGATTTGCGTATTCGATGGAGTTTTGTTGTATTTAAATTGATCCATTGCTGGTTCCACCTTTCTTTGGTAATCTTTTTGATAACGGTTTTAAATTCATTTAGCGCGTGTGGCAGCTCAATGCACGGTTCTTCAGAGGTGCAAGCATTTTTTGCAGCCTTGTCTGCAGTTTCATTACCAGTTATTCCAATATGTGATGGTATCCAAACGAAGTCGGGTTCAATATTTTTTTCAGTACATATGGTTATCAATTCAGCATGTATATCTTGAATGATTTTTGTTGACGTATCTAAATCTTCTATTGCTAATAGTACAGCTTTTGAATCAGAAAATATTACAAACTGGTTATTTACTGTTGTTGTTATGAATTTTATGGCTTGTAAAATTGCATAGGCTTCACATGTGAAAATTGTTATTCCCGTAGGTAGTTTAAAAGTGATTGTTTGGTTATTTATTACAACTGCACATCCAGATTTTTTATCTATTATGGAACCGTCCGTGTATATATGCGTATGTTGGTTATATTTATGGGCAATTTCGGCAAATCTACACTGATACACTAATGAGGGTGTTGATTGTTTGTTAAGGTTGCTAACTCTAGATTGATTTTTGGTTTTTTAAAATGCCATGGAGGTATTGTAGATAAAACCCGTTGCGCTATCTGTGGTATTTGTATTTGCCTATTTTGCGTATTTGGTAAAGTTTGTCTGGATATGTATATTTGTTTATTACTGTTGGCCATCAGGGTTGTATAAGTTGTGCTGTTCCGATTCGAGAATATTGTTGCCGCGAATGCTAGCGTTAATTGTTTCCTTCTATATTGCAATGGTACTTCCCCTGCTTCTGCGATGATACTGGAATTTGGAGACGTTCTGAAAACCCCTAATGATAATCTAAGTGATGTCGTTTGGATAGGGTCTAAGATTTTGAGTAATCCTTCGCTTGCTGATCCGTATATTGGTGCCCCATAGTCGACTATTGTTCGTATGATTGCTTTGTATGTTCGTGTTAATATTTCAACATTGGCTCCGTTTTTCCGTTTTTGTTTTGTATAATAAGAAATTTTTGTTAAAGTTTTCATTGTTTGAATTGCTTGCAAATGTTTCCGCAAATAAGTTACAGATTTCTTCAGTTTCGTTTAGTATTTTCCCATTTTTGTTTTTGATGTAATCAGGGATTGAATTTGTATTTATGCCACTAATTTTTTAAATTTTATTCCAAACTTTTTGTGAAGGGGTATTTGGTGTCATGGTTGAGATGTACTGAATCCAGGAATTTTTCTTTGTTTGCTTGATTGTTCTTCTGGCTATTGCTCTGTTTTTTTAATTCAATTTTATTATTTTCCGTGTTGTGTTTTTTATACCTATTGAAGGCATGCTTTTCATACTTAATTGCTTTTCTACAGTCATCATTCCACCAAGGGACTGATTTTTGTTTTGATTCGTTACTTTTTGGTCTTGTTTTGGGGATTGATTTATCCGCAGCATTTAGGATAAGCGAAGTAAATTCATTTATTACGATATCTATATTTACATTTGGGTTTTCATTTTCTATAAATCTAGCAAGTTTATGAATTCCACCATCAATTTCATTTTTGAATCTATCCCAGTTGGCTTCATTAAATTTCCATTTCTGCTTGGGGCTTTTTCCCCTTTGTTTCATTTCTTCGTTGGTAATGATGATAGGGTAGTGGTCGCTTCCGTAAAGTTCGTCCATGATGTTCCAGGTAAATTTATATAATATATTTGGGTTAGTTAGAGCCAGATCTATTGTGCTTTCCGTGGACGTCGTCATATTGTGATGTGGAGGTAATTGATGATTTAATAAGCACAACTAATTTATTTCCATCCAATCTTCGACCTTTTTACCCCTGGCATCAGTTCTATTTGATCCCCATCTGTGACAATTTAGTTCTTGGGTGGAAAACTGTTTTTAATTTAAGATGTAAATGTTACATATTGTTATTTTATGTGGTATTTCAACGGATAATGCAATTGCCTTGAAATCAGTGTGAAGAATGATTTCCTCAGCTTTTATTCCATTTTCAACAAATGTAGTAACTCCACCACTGGCACGGTCAGAATTTCTGTTTTTACAAAATACTTGAAATCCTTTGAGTTTCGACAGGTGTTGTCTTTTAAAATTGGTTTCTTGTATACAAATAATTTTAGGTAATTTTTATCGTATTAGTATATTAAGATTTTCCTTATGGGTGTAAAACCCGTCCATATTCCATTGTATAATAGCCATTTTCGTTTCTGTTATAATATTTGTTATCTTACCTCCTTTCTGTAATTTCCTTTAATTCATTTAGGTGTTTCTTCAATTGGTTTATTATCCTTGTACAACGACTTTTCGATCTTCTTGTTGGTAGAAGAGGATTGATTTCTATTAACATCTGGACTAGCGCTGGTATATTTTCTGTAAAATCTTTAGCAGTAGATATTATATCTTTTGTTCCTTTTGCATTTCCTAGAAAACTTCTTACCTGTTCAGTATCTAGTGGAAAGTCATTGGTTGGACGGTTACTAATAAATATTTCAATGTTTGTGAGGTCATCTTCTCCTCCATCTGTATCACTATCAGAGGAAGTATGCAATATGTTTGATAAGGATATTTTTTTCTTCTTATGTTTTGGTGGTTTCGGTATTTTCTAGTCTTGTTCGTTGGCACTATCATCAATTTCTTCTTTTTCAAAATCTGATTCGGCACATTTTGTAGATTTGTTTGTCTCTGTTGTGGTTATTGAAAGGAGCCGTTTAGGTGTGAGAGTGTTTACGTAGGTATTATCGTTTGTATTGCGTTCATATTCCATGGTTGTTTCATGTGTTTGTATCCGCGTGTCATGTAATTGGGATGTTGTGAGAGGATTGTGGATATTTTGTATACCGGGTGGTTGAACTGTAGTAATGTTTTCAATGTTTGGACAGTTTTTAGCTGGGTGCCCATTTTCTTTACATACAAAGCAGTTAAGTGAGTCTGTCGATATATATATCCAATAATTCGTGTCGTCATAGCTTATTTGAATAGAGTTTGGTAGTTTATTTGTGTCTTCAGGATTAATGTAAGTTTGCCGGCGAAAACTTAGGACATGAGGTAGTCCTACATCTGCGAGTCCTGCTCGAATGAAAGTAATTGATGACATTAGTGTTATATCTAGTTTCTTTAGGTGTTCTTCTAGGATTTGATGAGGGATAACTGGACATACATTTGAAAGTATTATTCTTTTTTGTTGGATTATGAACGGTCTGATTGGTAGTGTTCTGTCTTGAATTTGAATCTGTTTCTTATTTTCTATAAGTTGCTTTACTATTTCTTTATTAGCTACATAGACGCATATACGATTGTTGGATATTCTTGATATGAAATGGATATCTGTTGGTTTCATGATTGCACATAGTGCTTTAGCGTATTCTTTAATTTTAATTCCATCGATGGCTTTAATAATTATTGCCTGTTCGTTTTTTGGAAACTGGCCTTGTTGTGTGACTTGGGCATACGTTGGTACATTTGTCGTCGTCATTTTCCCAGACCCTTAGGTCAGGGAAAGTATTGTATCTATGTAATGATGTACTCTTTCTATTAGCTGGTATTTTGATCACTGGGAATATTCACTATTAACTCGCGATCCGCGATCCGCGTAAGCGTAAACACAACACTGTCACTGGGACAGTAAACATGTCTATACTCCACGACTGCTCGATTGGGAATCGTAGGTACCATTTTGTTCCACAACATTTCCACTTTTTAAGGGATGTATACATGTTAATTGTTTTCATTTATATTCAGACTCTGTACACCTTCAAAAATTCTACTTTGCAAGTTTGTTCTGTAATTTACTGTATGTTGCAGTATTATACTGTGTGCGATATGTAGTATTTCGTAGTATCTCGATGCATTATGCTATTATTATTTATGCTCCATGATCCTACAGTATTTTGTATATTAATACATAAGTAAATTCCTATGTATTTAGGCGTAATTTTTCTAGATATGTTTACAAATATTTTATTTTGCCATAAAGGTCCCTCAGTGTAATCGTAATTAAATTTTAATTAAAACTATTTAATTTGTAAGTGACACCACCTTGTGAAATAAATACTTGATAAAGAACTTTTAAACACGCAGCGGAGAATATTCTGAACTGTGAAATTACAGAGGTTGAAGATAGTTGTTACATCCGGCCCTGCCGGTGTCCCTTTTCATCGACCTCGTATTGCGAATAGTTAAGATCAATAGACTTTAAGGAATGCGCTCGGTAAACGATGCGGAAATCGTTCCTCGGGAACGAAATAATGCAAACCGCGAGTCAGCAAACGGGCGTCAGCGATGTTAGGCCGTTGCATACGAATCGGCCATCGAACTTGCGACATGTCCAAGATTCGGAAATGTAGAAATTAAGATTTCGAAATTACGATCGTGCCTTGCGAGGATCTGGGGGTATATAAACCCGTGGTCACGACCACGGACGGCTTCTTTTTGTGTATTATTCTGTAGTCGCGGACAGGTTAATCTCTCGCGTTAGTCTCATTTAGGCATCGTGTATCGTATCTCCAGCTGAGTAAAGAGTTCGCGTAAGTGAGAACATACGCACTAAAGATAGAGTCACCGCGGAGTTACCTACGAAAGTCCGACGTTTATTATTCGCCAATTATTAGAGTCCCGTGTCGCGAGTGTACAACCAGACCAGATCCTCGCCACAGCCGAGCCCGGGACAACCTAACAACGCCGCCGATAGCATAAGATCAACGATTGGTATTGTTAAACCATTTTCAATTGTATAGTTTTTATTCTTGTTTGTAAGTAATCTCAAACTCAGTTTTGTTTCATAATTATATTTGTTAATACTCAAACTTAGTGACAATTATTATAGAATCCCAAAATTCCTTCTTTTCCAATTAAACACAGATAAGGTGAGCTTTAGCTCTTTAATTGAAGACAAAGATCCCAAGAAAGAGTCTCAGATAAGCTGGGACGTAACATAGTAAAGCACTTGTGAAAACAGCGAATTGTATAAACGGGATGTCGTAATGAAGAGTGGTTTAAACTTTACGATTGTTTAAAACGGTCGGAACTTTTAATGAGGAAAACACTTTATTAGTCTCGTAAGCTACGTACTGCCGATAAACTTTAATATCATCGGTTAATACTGTGCCAAATAAACTGAATTGCGATGGAACAGTTAGGAAGTTAGTTGCGGAAGGTATGCGTAACGTACACGTTTATTTTCCGATATCTAAAGAACAAGCGAAATTTCATATCTGAAATTTATTACCGCTGCGGTAACGGATAAATTATTCCACGACCACGTGATGAACGCAGAATGTTTATTTACATGTATGAAACACTCAGTGGTTCAACAGGTACTCATTACGCATAATTATTCATCGTAATTTACAATGGTATAAATATTATAAATGTACAACTGTGAAAGGATGAGCCAACAAAGCCCCAAATTTCAATTTAAAACGTTTTTAAAGCTACAAAGCTTTTCGTGCGATGGAGAAGAATTAAATTTTGCAAATTGGAAATTCCACCCATTGGAAATCACACAAAGGGATGACGTAATGACAGAACTGTTATATGGCCGTTACATATTAATAGGTGCATTTAGTTTTTTCCATTGTGCGCACGTGGGTTTTCAATTTATCGTAAATTTGAACGATAGCTTTTTGTAGTTGGCACGAAATAAAAGTTTATTTGTGGTATGGTTGACTTCGAACATTTTTTGAAACCCAAAAGAACGTGGAATTAAAATATTTGGTCATTTTTATTTCAATTATTCTCCAATAATTGTTTCACGGTGATTAGGTATTCATTTAATTTACCACTTCTTTTAGAAAAAAAATCATTATTGACAATTCTGTTCTTTTATATATTTATATTAAATATTTGGTCATTTTATTTTGATTATTCTCCAATAATTGTTTCACGGTGATTCAATATCCATTTAATTTACCACTTCTTTTAGAACAAAAATCTTTATTGACAATTCTGTTCTTTTATTTTGCGTAATTAACACACGTTCTCAAAGGTCTTCGTTCATTATATTAACCCGCACTGTGAAAGGAAAATCACCCTTCTTTCTAATTTTATTAACGACAGGACGTCCCAACGTTTGTCGATAAGTTTCTCCCTGATACTTTATCGATTGTAATAAACCGGCTTCTAGTTTAATTATCGGACAAAGAATACTGAAGGAAAGGCAAGACTGCCAAACCTACCCCAAGCAGTGCAAATTTAATAACGCTTTAGTAATTTTAAAATAAAATACAAAAGAAGTGTGCAATTCATTATTCGATTAGAATATCAAATGAAAAATTGATATATTTTCTACAAGTATAAACAAAATTCTACTTTTTCTTTATATTTTCTAAAAATATAAATAAAATTCTACTTTTTCTTTAGAACACAATTCATGAAACTGTACTAAAAAATTGTACAACTGAGGAAACTATTCGCCAACTCGCATTAATTACAAATTATTTCAACAATACAGAAAGCCATAATTCATGAAACTTCACTAAAAAATTGTAAAACTGAGAAATTATTCAGCAACTCACGTTAGTTACATATTATTTCAACAATAAAGAAAGCCATAAATTAGGAATCTTCCAAACGAGAAAATGTAAAGCAATTAAGAGTAATTTATCAACTCATTTACGAAATGTAGATAGTCTACCTGCACGCTAATAAATGTAAATCAGATTGCATAAAATGTGAAATTGAATTCTCTACTTTCCTTCGCGCTCTAATTAAATTCCCGATGATATCTTCTTACATTTTTGCTGGCGCCATACGTTCGCCGGCTTGACACAAAATAATGAAGAAATTATAATTATGGGTGCTCGTTAAATCGTTCGCATTAAGTACCTCGAACTAATGATGCAATAAATATAATTCACGTCTACTGCGTTCACATTTACTCTTATTAACGTGCCAGCGATAAACGCATTTGTTTAGTACAGTTAAACCGCCGTACAAAAAGTATCGCGTCGTAAACAGATCGAGACATAGCAATTTTACAACATTTCGCGTTTAATGGTTATGGAAGTATCGATAGTTTGGTATTATTGACTGGCGATATTTCACGATATTTGAAAATGTTCGTCCGGTGAAGAGAATAGCTTGATGGATCCGTTTAATAAATTAGACAAACAAGAAGTTTAATCAATAAACGTATCGATCCATAATTTGAATTTTACCACGATAAATTCCGAAATACGTACATTAATTTATGATAATAAATACGATTAATATGCAAAAATTTTAAAAATGAAGAAATTATGAAGATAGGGGAGTTTAAATAATCGTGAAATTTAAGTTTGATACTTTTGTGAATTAGCATGTTTAGGAATTTTTTTTTTTTCAAAGTATATAAAATAAGGAATGATCCCAATGTTTTCTATAGTAATAATATAGGGTATTAATAATAAAAAGTATACAAATATTTTCTCGGTCCCACCCCCGAAAGGGGGGAGAGGATGAGGATGAATGCCTACCGGGAGCGTCCCCGGATGGCGGATAGGGAAACGGCTAGGCATGCCGAGGTCAGACCCGTACCGAGGCGCGGATCTCAACCCGCAATCGGTCGGGGAGGCCAATGTGGCAGGGTCAGTGAGGGCTATACGGGACCCGGCCGGCGTAAAACCCGGCTCAGGGGAACCAAGGCCCCGCCGCGGACCAACTCCCCAAGCCAAGGTGTAAGCTATCGTGCTAAGGGGTGGATGGCACCGGAGTGACGGTGTCGGGAACGATGCCCTTGGGGCACCAGGCGAAACCCCATTGTATTCTAGCCTTACCCCCGCAAGCAAGCTCTGCGGGGGCGAACAGCATATTTCCTGCCTTCTCGTGGGACCTTCTATAGAAGCACGAAATTTATCGTTTAATACCCAACGCGAAGAGACCCCGACAGAGGGACCTTCGACTACGTCTAGTGTGGTTGAGGCGGACCTCTGTGTCGGCGAGGTACTAACCGAGCTGACGCGAGGGCTGTCGATGGCTACACCTAAATCGTCTGTGGAGACGGAGGGCCGGGCATCGACTAGGACCACTGAATCCACAGACAAAAACCGCATATGGAAGAAGAAAAGTGGAGCCGCCAAGAGGAAGGCGCGCAAAGCCAAATTGGCAGAGCGTTTGTCGGCCTCAGAGGCGGCTAGCTCGAGCGAAACGGCAGGGAACTCGAGAGGGGTCTAGGATCAGGGCTTGAAAAGGCCCAGATCAGATGAAGAGACCCCCCCAGAGGCCCTGAAAAAGAAAACAAAGTTGCCTTCCCCGATAGGCTACGCCGAGGCGCTGAAGGGCGGCAGGAGAACGGCAGTGGCGCTCTCCGGCTACCCCGAGGCGATGGTTACCGAGGGAATGGCAAAGCAGGTGCAGCTTGGGCTCATGGAGGCCCAGGATGCAGAGGAAAAGGCCCCTCGTTTTGAGGGGGTAAAGTTCGAGCAGGGGCTCCTATGGAACACCTGCTCGGACGAAGAGGCCTAGAGATAGCTTAAAAAGACTGTCACGGGCCTGAACCCATGGGAGGGAGCCTCACTCCAGGTTCTGGAGAGGGAGCAACTCCCAAATCTTCGCAGAATGACAGCGATCTTCCCCATGATGGTGGAGAGCACCGAGGTCATCCTGAGAAGACTAAAGCATACCAACCCTGGCCTACGGACCTCCTTATGGAGGCTGTGGGACAGAAAAATAGTTGGTAGCTCTACGCACATGCTGCTCGACGTCGACGCCGAGTCCCTCAAAATCTTGGGGGAAGAGGGGCTCAGGCCCCACTGCGGGCTGCGGAGGGCTCATTTTTATGAGACCCGTACCCGGACCAGCGTGGGAACCAAGGAACCTTCGCACAAAGGTGCGGAACCGGCAAAGGGAGGTGGAACCGGGGCTGGGGAACCGATGGAGGTCGTTCGGGCCTCAACGGAACCCGGACCACCGGCCACGAACCCGGAAGCCGAGGTACCAATGTCCCCCTCAGTAGGGGGCCCGAATCCTCAACGGTGGTGGTTAAAACCGTCCCCTCTAGGGGTAAGGGACCCGTACCTGAGAGGGGAAGGGGTAAGAAGGGCTCGGGATCAGGCGGCAGGGGCAGGCCCTCTAAGAACCAAGCCCTGATTAAGGAGGGCCTAGAGGAGGCCCAAAGAGGGGAACAAAAAACCCTCATAGGGAATCCGCCAGTGACCCCCTATATCCCCCGACACGTCAACGAGCGAGGGTCGGCACGGCCCCTACCAACGTGGTAGGGGACAGCCTTAGATGCTCGCAGATTAACTTACAACACTGCAAAGCCGCCTCGGCCGTCTTAAGCCGGGCCATTGCAATGGAGCAAACAGATATATCCCTCATTCAGGAACCTTGGGTGTACAAGGGGCTGATCAGAGGGATATCTACCAAGCATGAGGTGTTAATAAGCACCCCCTCGTGGATCGAACCAGGACCCAGGGCCTGCATCTACGTAAACCGTAGTCTCGGCGCTCTAAGACTGGATAAGTACTGCAGTAAGGACATAGGAGCGGCGAAAATCAGCCATATGCGGCGGTGGGGGGGGGGGGGAGGGGGGTCAACACCACAATCACCTACTGTAAAGAAAAAATACTGGACCTAGTGATTGGGTGCGATGCTAACTCGCACCACATAATATGAGGGAGTTCTAACATCAACAACAGGGGGAGAGACCTCTTAGAGTACATCTCCTCCACGGACTTGGAAATCCTAAATAAGGGATCCCAGCCTACGTTAGTCACCTCCAGTAGGAAAGAGGTGATCGATCTCACACTGGGAACACGAGCGGTTGCACAGTGGATCAGGGAGTGGCGAGTGGACGATGATGACACGCTATCGGACCACCGTCGTATATCCTTTAAATTAGCGATAGAGCCAACCTCAATTAGGGCCGCGGTGTACAGGAACCCCAAGGCCACGGACTGGAGCTCTTTTAAACAAGAACTAGGTCTGAGGCTGGGGGGACTGCGAGATCGCTCTGGGACCATAGGGTCTATAGAAAGAGAAGTAGATTTTCTATGCTCTTCGGTGATAGAATCCTATGAAGTCTCGTGCCCGCCTAAGAGTCGTAGGTAGGACAAAAAAGTAGTTTGGTGGAGCTCCGCCCTCCGCTCCAGATCTCGCAAACTGCTAAATGAGGCCCTGAAAACTATAGGCAAGTCTGACTGGGCGGCTTATAGGGCCTTGCAGAGGACTTATAAGAAGCGCATCAGGGAGTCCAAAACCAGGGCCTGGAGGAGCTTCTTCAGGAAAATGGACAGTTTACCCTTGGCTGCCAGGCTCCGAAGGGTCTTCCTCCAAGGACCTTGCACCGACCTGGGAGGATTGCTACTCCCAGACGGTACGGCAGTTGACACTAGGGAGTCCATTCTAGGGCACCTGTTGGAGACACACTTTCCCGAGTCCAGAATTAGCGGTGGGATATCGTCTAGATGGAGCGAGCCCACAGGCCAAGAGACGAGGGACTGGGGCACGCCGAGGCAAATCGTCACAATTAACAGGATCAAGTGGGCCCTGGAATAGTTCGACAGATTCAAAAGTCCAGGGATTGATGGTATCTTCCCTGCCCTCTTGCAGGAGGGCGGGGAGGTGCTAGTCGGGCACCTGCTAAGGATCTACAGATCCTGCATAGCACTGAAATACGTGCCAAATGCTGGAGGGAAGTCAGAGTGGTATTCATACCGAACCGGGGAAGACCAGCTATGACACCACAAAGGCATTTAGACCTTATCAGCCTAACGTCCTTTATGCTGAAGACGCTGGAGCGACTGGTTGACAGGTATATCAGAGACGGAGTGCTGACGCTAAACCCGTTGAGTACCCACCAGCACGCGTATCGGACGGACAGATCTACCGAAACGGCCCTTCAAGACCTAGTCAGGACCATCGAGAGGTCTTTCAGCAAGAAAGAGTCCAGCCTGTGCGCCTTTCTTGACATTGAAGGAGCCTTCGACAATACCTCCTTCGATGTAATCTGTTCAGCGGCAAGACGTTTCCAAGTGGACGACACCATCGTCGACTGGCTTCGTCGCATGCTGAGCACCAGGACCATCACGACCAGTCTCAATGGGATCGAGATCAGAGCCTTAGTCGGAAGTGGCTGCCCCCAGGGGGGCGTAATTTCCCCCCTGCTGTGGCTACTAGTGGTCGACGGGCTCCTCGTACAACTCGAAGAGCCGGGCGTGAAAGTGGTAGGTTTTGCGGACGACATCTGCATAGCTGTTGTCGGCAATCACCCGGGCAGGATTGCTAGTAGAATGCAGACTGCTCTGGACAAGGTAGAAAGATGGTGCCTTGCTCAGAATTTGAGGGTTAACCCCACTAAGACTGAGCTGGTGCAGTTTATAAAAAGAAGAAACCTCACACTGAGGTCTCCCACGTTATACGGCGTAGAGCTCAAACTCTCCAGGGGGGCCCGATATCTCGGAGTTGCCCTAGACAGTAGACTCACGTGGAAAAGCCATATCACCAGACAGGCACAGAAGGCAACGGCCAACTTCTGGGCCAGCAGGAGGATGTTTGAACGAACCTGGGGACTGAAACCAGAAATGGTAAAATGGCTACATAACGATATTAGTCCCCCAACTTTGCTACGCTTCAATTGTTTGGTGGCCCGCGCTGAGTCGAGGCACGAACAAGAAGATATTGGACAGGGTGTTCAGATTATTGCTGTTGGGCATCACAGGTGCGATCAGGACCACCCCAAAAGTGGCGATGTGCGCCCTGCTAAACCTGCCACCACCGCATGTCACGGCGATGGCAGAGGCAAGAAGTACAGCTTGCAGACTGTACGTGAGTGGAAGATAGTTTAGGGCCAGGGAGGGTCATGCGAGCATCCTTCAACAGGCTGAGGACCTTCATGAGGTACTCAGCCTCGGGGGTGATCGCTGCCCAATGGCCCACGTATTCCACCACCAGTTTTCACTCCGCTACTCCAGCAGACAAACATGGGCGGAGCGCGAAGCAGAAGTACTGTCCCCGGGAGGGCTAGTCTGGTTCACGGACGGGGCCAAATCGAGGACAGGAGTGAGTGCGGGAGTATGGTGCGGAGGGCCCAGGATGGAGCTATCGTTCCACCTCGACCCGTCTACATCCATAACCCAAACAGAAATGTTTGCGATCTGGGCCTGCGCCAGAGGGATTCTGGACAAGGGATACAGACGCAAGCACATTTTTATATGCAGCGACAGTATGGTTGCGCTGAGGACGCTAACTAAAGTAGGTGTGACCTCAGCGACAACAAAAAGCTGTGTAGACCTGTTGTCCCAGCTTGCCAGGGACAACAGGGTGAACCTCAGCTAGGTGCCGGGGCACGCCGGCATTCGGGGGAATGAGAAAGCACACGATCTAGCCAGACAAGGGACTTGAGGGACAGAGAGCGCGATCGTGTGCTCTGTGGGTGTCCCAGCCGGCCATGTAAGAAAACTGAATAACCAGTGGGCAGAGGGCTGCCTTCTGGACCTCTGGAGGCATGGACCGGCGATAGGACACACAAGGGCCATGCTAGAGCAACCTTCCAGTGGACTGGGTAGTGCACTGGTAAGACTGGACCGCGATAGGCTCAGGCTTATCGTCGGACTGGTCACGGGGCACTGGCACACCAGAAGGCATCTAGCTAGACTGGGATTGGGGGATAACCCCACTTGTCCTAGATGCGGAGAAGCGGATGAAACCCCGCTACACGTGATTGCTGGGTCCAGGGCACTTGAGGACTCTAGGGAAAGGATCCTAGGTGACCGGCACCTAGTAGCGGTCAGGGTGACAGAGAGGGGAATCGGCGAACTCCTGCGCTTTGCACAGGAGGCCGGCCTCTCCCCCTCGACCCCTTAACGCCCGCCCGTAAGGGCCCGAGTACAATGGTCCATAGAGACTGAGTGCTCGGTATGGGCTAAAATCTATACTCTACTCTCTACTCTACATACAAATATTTTTGTGTAAACATCGACAGAATTTTAACGTGAATATAAATCAAACAAAAAATATAATCAATAAACGTATCGATCCATAATTTTAATTTTACCTCGATAAATTCCGAAATACGTAGATTAATTCGCGATAATGAATACGATTAACATCCAAACATTTTAAAAATAAAGAAATTATGAAGATAAGTGTGTTTAAATAATCGTGAAATTTGAGTTTGATACTTTTGTGAATTAGCATGTTTAGGAATTTTTTTTGAAGTATATAAAATAAGGAATAATTCCTAATTTTTTCTATACTAATAATATAGGGTATTAATAATAAAGAGTATACAAATATTTTGTGTAAACATTGACAGAATTTTAACAAAAATATAAATCAATAAATAAATTTTATAAGAATCGTACAAAAATATTTTTATACTCTTTATGAACTGTTTTGATAGTAGAAGAAACTTTTTCATTCTTCTTTTAAAAAATTGTCTTTGTAAGAAATACTTAAAGTGTGCCTAATTTTTTGGATTGTCAAATCAAGAAGGCCCCTCAAGTTTTATACTTTTTTAAAAGCTGGAGAAATAATGGTGTGGAAAATATCCTCTATGCTGATATTGAAGTTAGATAAAAAAATATTAATCTCGCGCTATTATTTATACAATTGTTCAAATTACTGTTTGATTTGCGAGCAGGATAAACAGACTTGAAGTGTTTCACAAAAGGATTTGCTATTAATTCGTTCGAGTCGGCAATCTCATCGCCTAGGTACATAGACGCATTAATTTATATCATAAAAATCATGAAACTCGTTAACTTAAAAGGTGCAGTTTCAAGGCGCTCAGGACTGGTCGTTCCGAGACGATAAAATCTTAAGAAATCACAGTTTCATCTTTCTGATGCTACGTGATATAAAGCTTTGGATTGAATTAACTAGCTCTGTCAAAGGGGTGAATTATCATTGTAAAGCTTTGAATGAGTTTACAAAGGATTATTTAATTAATATTGCATCGATGTATTAAGTATATCAACAAAATACTATTTTCTGCATTTGTAATAGGAAAAATTTGCAGTAATGGTACAGTAGGGAATAATCACGTTTTTTTATGATATTGAAATTTATTTAAATAGAAAGTAAGAAAATGGACAATTTGTTTCAATATTTAAGGAATTACTTCCTTATCATTACTTTCGTTTACTGTTTCAATCGCTGGATAATTTATGTTTTTATATTTGTACGTTTATTTAGGGATGTATACATGTTAATTGTTTTCATTTATATTCAGACCCTGTAACACCTTCGAAAATTCTAGTTTGCAAGTTTGTTCTGTAATTTACTGTATTTTGCAGTATTACACCGTGTGCGATGTGTAATACTTCGTAGTATCTTGATGCATTATGCTATTATTATTTATGCTTCATGATGCTACAGTATTTTGTATATTACAGTTTTAAAATCTAGTTTGCAAGTTTGACGTGTTACATTCCGTATTTTGCAGTGTTACACTGTATTGCGATATGTAGTACAGTATTATCTCGAAATAAGCAAATGTTTTCCGTCTCAAAATAAGCAACTCGCTACCCCCACCTTTTTATTTGAAGTTGCCCGCCGAGATCCGAAAAGAATTCGATTTTACTAGCTTATTTAGTTACTTACTTGCTTATTTCGAGACAGTACTGTATTTCGTAGTATCTTGATGCATTATGCTATTTATTACATGCATTATTTCATGTATTGTTGTACATGATCACGTATTGTTTTTTGCAGTACTACACCGTGTGCGATATGTAGTATTTCGTAGTATCTCGATGCATTATCCTATTATTCCATGTATTATGCACTACAATGCTGATTATTTTAGTACAAGTTCAAAATGGTGCTGTCAATTGATGTATAAGGTTATTTCCATAACTACTATCCCATACACGGCCATAAATAAGTAAACTACCCTTATCGCATAAAATTTCCGACTGCTGACATATACAGCCACCAGATACATTATGAATGGAAGGATGGAATCATTAATGCACGGCGTACAGAAATGGAGGCCTTAAATAAGCAGCTGACATTAAAGAAAAAGTAATGCTTTCATCCCCTTGACATTTTCCTCGTCCCTCATAAAAGCACAAGAGCCCAACTCTTATACGTAATATTCTGTTAATAATATATAATATTCTTTAAGAAAAATTAGAACACGTCTCAGCTTCGCCATTTTCGAGATTTCGCGAATTTTCCCAACACCGCAGCGTTTGCCATTCGTATTCGTTCACAGATTGGTGAATCCCAGACTGTAATTAGAACATGCAAGCTTTGGGAGTCCCTTCGTGCACGTCGATAGCGGTTGACGTATCGTAAACCCTCGTTGGAGTACATCTGCGAAGGATTTCGGTTGATCCTTGGAAACTTGGCTCGGGGTTTCTCGAATTACGTTACCTACGTATCGCTTCTTGCGTGTCTCACCTGAACTCCTTAAACTGCATAATGGGCGGAAACGTTACATCCGGAACGTCTAAACACATTTCACCGTTCGATTCAATTTTCTCCTGCTAAATTCTGATTCTGAAGGCAAATCTTCTTGGCAGAAATAAGCCACGCGTTAATTGATTTTTAGCAATCTAGGCGTGCGCATCAATAAGACAGCTCTATTTTTTCAAATTTTTAGGAAATTAAAAAAAAAATGGTTTGAAGTTCAGATTTTTGACATTTTTAACATTTTCTTTTTCATGTCATAGCATAGGTACCTAATTATGAAATTATGTCGTTCCGGATTTCATCCTTCTTTTCCAGAGTGGTGGGGGGAGGATTAATTTTTGGAGCTACCTCCTTATTGCACCCTGTTCTAAAAACACCTGAAATTTAAGGGATTTTTCGAATGAAGAGAACAAAATTTTCTTTTAAACACGTGATTATTTTATTTTTAAGATATTTGGCAATACAAATAAAAAATGCAGAATACAAAAAATTGTAAAATTAGTGCAAAATTCATTCGTCTTCCTGCTCGACATTTTCAGTTTTTCTAGTGACCGGAGCTGCCTTCTTATTGCGCCACGAAAAAAAGGAATTCTTTAAATCCGTTATTATGTTCTAACTATAATTGAAATAGTTTTCTACTTTTTTATAGTAATGCACCAAAAACTGCATTCTAATATCAGCCTGTTATTTCACCTTTCCTCACTTACAGGTTTGCAACGTATCTTAACACAAAAATTTACATATTAAGTTCAATACTTGTAAAATTATTCTTTGTTTAAAATTAAGATGCGTATTTAAAACCTGAAAACAAATTTTTTATTTAACGCTTTGACGAGTAAGCATCTTGGGGAAATACACACGATTTATGAGTAAGCTTTATTCCATAACATAAACAATATTGTATTTCTTACATATATTTGACTGTATACTTTAATACATGAACCAGTAAGAAATTGTATATATGTTATTTATTTAATAATAATACTATATGTATTGTACATCATATTCATTGTTAAATGGAAGTGTGGTCTGAATATTTTTTATGTCATTATTTGATAAAATATTTAAAACACCAAAATACAATGTACTTTATCAGACAAATCAAAGGATCAATAATAAACCTACCAATATTTCCTCTGTACCTATTACTACCGTAATTGTCAAATGACTAGTCTTAAACATTCTTTCCACAATTGAATACAAGTGTATACAAATATATTTCACGTGTTACTAAATTGTTCACGCATAGAACAATTGAATATAATTTATATATGTAGGACTTGGGATGATCGAGGGCGGCGAATAAATGAGACGTGTTAGAAATTAGAACATAAGATATATTTTAGAACATATAATTGAAGAAGTATATATAAAAACAGGTTGACGCAACCGTTACATCGCACAACGAATAAAAGTCTACTCTAAAGGGTCGCACAGATTACTCTGACGTGACGTGATCCCGCGTCATAAGACGCGTGATATGAAAATCTAACATAGGGTTTTGCATGGCGACGTTCACATTAATTTGACGTGACGTGGGCTGACTCCATCTGACGCGACACGCGTGTTCCCACGTGGGCCCACGGAATAAGACGCGTGGTTAAAATCTAATATAGGGTTTTGCATGGCGACGTTCACGTTACTCTGATGTGACGTGGGCTGATGCTATCTGACGAAATGTGCGTTCTGACGCGTCAGGAGCACATCAAAACTACTACATTTTTCGTGAGCGTTGGAAGGCGTCAGAAGACTTGAGTGTTTTCTAGGAACCTGTTTTTCATTTTTAAGAGATAAACTAATTTAAAAAACAAAAACTACACTAAAAAGTATAAAATAATTTTTAGTTAATTTATATAAATTATATGACCAGTAATTTATATGAGCAGCTCTAGATATAATTGGTTATAAAAGTATGAGAAAATGCAGTGAAAAGTATGAAATAATTTCTATTTAAACTGCATTCTTGTCAGCTTTTCATGCATTTGATTAGATATAAAATGCAGCATATTAAATACAAAAACATAATTTTTCTTGTACTTGAAATGATTAAACATATTGAAATAATAAATAAAATTATTAAATCTGATCTTAAGGAATTTTAATAAGAAAAATTATTAGTATTATTATTGTTATGCACGATCTTTATTTGTACTGTAAACAAATGTTTAATATCGTTATTAAACGTTAAACGTTATTAAATCTCGCACGGCTAGGTTGGTGTTGACAAACTGGACAACTACACGTCTGAAGTAGTTAACATCGCCTACCGCGATACCTCTTCGACATTGCAAAAAAAAAGTGTTCCCTCGCAAGGAACATACCATTGAAATTTTGTTGGTACGTTTGGCCTGCGGACGAGAAAAGGTTATTTTTGAGATTTAACGTATTTCGAGTCTTTAGCGTTGAATGGTTTTTAGAATCTCTAATACCCGTTTCGACCTCAATAACCGAAGTGCCATAAATTCAGAATTATCAAAGGATTCATTATTTCTGACAATTTCTCATTGCTGACGTGGGCCCACATAGCCTGTTCCCACGTCACGTCACGTCAGAATAATCTGTGCGACCCTTAAGTCGTTTGCCTCGAACAAAACGGCAACGCGCGCCACGATATCTCGCGAAGCCGCCCGAAAAACGTCGAATACATCTATCATTCGATCGATATTTTCACGGAACGAAACATAACCTTCCTTCATATATTGCATATAAGAACTACATTCGAACGTTTGAAAATGATCACTTTGTTCAGCGTTAATGCCTCAGCACGAGTACTGTTTCCACGCACCAATGGCGACCAATTTCAAAGATGACGTCGAGGTTACGACTTTCATTGCGCGGATAATGCCTCCGGAGCTCGCGATGAAAAGAACCGGGGCCTGTCGCAAAAGCGCTCCCGGCCAGGAAACCGCGAAATCGTTAAGAGAAAATACCGTGAGCTCCTAGCCGCGGGTAAATGGATTGTTATAATAAGTTTGAAAGTAACGCGTCACCATCGGTTGATACCAGTTTCGCATGGAACGAGGTAGAAAGGACAGACGCGCAATAATCCGACGGGCTCTCTTCAAAGATCCGACCATCCGCCTCCATTGTTGTCGGACTCGTTTAAACGCGAGCGCGAAGGAAATCTGTTTCTTCTTCTTTTCGTTTGTCTTGGACGGTTTTCAGGTTGACGTTTGCAATTATGATACCGCCAGGGGATGATACCGAGTGTAAGGTTCGTTGAAACACGAATCCGAGGCGGTGTAACGATACCTTCGTCTTTTGGAGCAATTTACAGATGGAGAGAAAGGTTGCGTGTTGGTGTTTGTCTGTTTGATGGACTTGGATACCGCTAGGAAGATGTCTCGATCGTCAGGAGAGCGATCATCTTGGTTTTGATAGGGAAAAGGGTTTATTTTGGTGGGAGCAATCTCATTTGTTTTTTTAAATTTTTATAATTGTACTTTATCACGCCATAACTTTGTACTGGTTAGACTTACGAGATTTCTGCAAGAGTCTTTTTTTGGAGAGCATTCAATTTCCTTTAAGGATATACCGTTTCATAATGTTTCTGTTATTTCATTCTTAAAATATAAAAATCCGAATGCAAAAAGGTCTCTTAAGTGCTGAGAATTGAGATAGAGGGTTAATATTTTTAAAAAATTTCCTTCTAGTTATTTCAAAGAATTAAAGAACATAGGAACATTAAAATTCGAAAATCGCACGTTTAAGAACCACCCTAATATCAAATATGTTTCTTCCATTGTCGTAACACTTTTGTAGTTCGTTTTTAACAAAGCCGGATTAAAATTACTTTTAGTTTATTACATACATTCATTCCAAAGATTAAAATTGTATACTACACAAACACCTACATTAAATTGATGAAAAAAGCTACTTTAAATTACTGTTATTAACAAAAATTACACCGTTAACAATATGTTAATACACCACATTAATTTTATACTAACGAAACGTGTAAATTGAATTAATGGAACAATTACTATAAATCACTGGTATTAATAAAAATGGCACTATTAACATGTTAATACCCTACATCAATATACAATTTTATACTAAACAAACGTCTAAATTGAATCAATGGAACAATTACTATAAATTACTGCTATTAATAAAAATGGCACTATTAACATGTTAATACCCTACAATTACGTGTTTCCTTACCTTCACAGCATTTTACTCTCATCCGTTGATTCCTGTGAAAGGGAAGCGAAATACCAAAATGAAAATTCCAAAGACGTACGAAAAATCGAACTTATTTTAGTTCCAATTAGCATGACGAAAAGTAACGAGACATCTTGAGAGACAGCACCATAACATCGATCCTGAAACCGTCGACGCAAAGAGTTTGATTAATGGATAATTATAATAAAATTACAGTGACAGGTTACAGAAGAATATTTTCTATTTAATGTATACAGATCGAAGATATAAAATGTTTGATAAACAATAGACAGCATTAACGATTAAGGTATAGTCTTCAAATTCATATTTGAATAGACGTTGGCCTTTCATTTTTATTTTTTCATTGATTCTTGAAGGAAAGTAATCTGCTCCCGACCCTATTCGCTTCTCAGCTTACAAACATATGCAACATTGAAGTTCTTGATTGAATCAAAGATAACACACAGTATAACAAGGGAGTTTACAAATACACGTTAAGGAAGATTACTATCACTTTATTTTTTTTTTATTTCTTCCTTTGATTCAACTTTACGAGCCACTTTTCACAGTCGCAGTAGTCATTGACGCTTACATCGAGTTTTATTATTAACTTTCGAGAGACTTGAGAGAGAAATGTCGAAACAGCGGAGAAATCGAAGATAGAGATATGTTAAATCAGTTCCTTGCGCTGGGTTCAACGTCGGCAGTAGAACCTCAATAAATATCCCATTCGTTACGTTTATATTGATTAATTAATTCAATTCGAGTAATTAAATTTTTCACTTACTGGATTTAATAAATTATTTGGTGGAATAAATTGGAAAATATAAAAACTGTTATTTTAATATTCCTCATTGTAGGAATTTTCGAGCCTTGTTTTTCCGAAATTATCAAGGTTCCACTGCAACATTCGAAAATTGTTACTACACAGAAATCGTAAAAAATATTCCGTTGTGGTTTATAATAATATTTCACAGAATATTGTAACTAAATTAAATGCTAGTAACTGGATCGTACTTTACATTTGCAATCGCACGGTAAAAATAATTCACTGCAAACGATATCCTCACATATTTTTAAATTTGATTGAAACTGTAATATTTCCTACAAGGAAATAAAATTCATTTGATACGATTGTTACGTATACAGAAACTCGCTGTTTGTTTCCGAAGCTCGCGTTCATCAATTTTATTTTATCTACCCTCCTGGAATTTGGAGCCCGGTCTCCCTGGAGTGCATCCTGCAGCTGTATACTCTTAACATCATCTTCGACTTGCGTTGCGTGGGAAGACTTCTTATCTACCCTTTCCCAGGGAACGCAGCTGCTCACCTCAGAGCCACGAAAATCCTAACCGTCAGATTTCCAAATATGGAAATCACCGACGGATCCCCACCAACATTTAGGGGTATATAAACCCACGATTTTCGTTGCTCGAGGGATTAGAACGATAGAGTTACGTAGAGTCACATCACGTCCATCGTTGCAGAGTGTGCTTTAGTGAGATCGGGCTTCAGTTTCCCTTTCGATCAAGTTAACCTTATAGATCCGCGAAGACGGTTTTCATCTATTACGGCATTTAGAATCACACTCGACCCCCGCATCGCCAGTGCGTTAACACCGTGCAACAATTAGGTAATTAAATTCAACGTTTACTACACACGACCGCGACAACACAACACTGCACATTTGTAACTTAGTATAGTTATTCTGAATATATATATTCTTTCGTGTAAATTCAAAGTTTCCTAAGTCAATTACTAAACCTTCACGATATAACAACCAATCCTAGCCTGTGTAACGATCCCACAACATAATAACTTTGCCGCTCGAGTTATTATTCAATTAAATTAATAAGTTGCGAGGCTTTATCCGCGACGCGTAGTATTCGTCAACGATACGATTTAAGCTCAGTGTATTCAACCCGAATTCCCTAATTCAACCTATCCTGCGGTTACCCTTTATTGGGAGATACCGATTCCTGCTAGCTATCTGACTTCGTGCCAGAGTCGCTGCACTTTTTCCAACAATCTCACAATTGGAACCTTACCCTACTGTTACCCTTAACTGGGAGATACCGATTCCTGCAGCTATCTGACTTAACGTCCGAGGCGTCTGCATTTGTCTCCAATAACCAACAACCAAACACCCTAACCTACGGTTACCCTTTACTGGGAGATACCGATTCCTGCAACTATCTGACTTCACGTCAGAGTCGTCTGCATTGTCTAATCTATCCTCAGCCTTCGGCACCATTGATACACAATAATTAATCGTATTGGTTCAATTCTCAAATCTATCCCACTCGCTGGGCTCACACGCGCGTCGCTATCGCCCTGGCTCATAACGATGTTTAATAATTCAGATGAAAATCATATTGGTAACAGTGAAAATTGAAACGTTAATGCGTGCACTATATTTTACAGCAGTGCTCGGAATTAGTTTCACATTTCGAGCCGACACCTGAGGCACCGCCCACTGTACCCCTACTACCACTCTAGGCTCGACGACTGAGCCGCGATCGCGGGCGTGACGCATGTCTCAGGGACGTCCGACGATAGATATGTCTGGTTCCATCCGCGTGATTAAAAATTTCCTTGCGCTGTCAGTACTTTTAATTTTCACAGATAATTAAAGTTATTAATATTACGTTAAAGCTATAAATTATATATACATATAATAATAATAATTTATGATATAATAATGGCAATTTTATCAATAGCTTTTCATATCATCCAAGAGTTACTATTATTAATGCATTATTACGCATTTTCTTTAAAGTGGTTTCCTCTATAGGCCTATTCCATGAAACATTAATAAGATCGATAATAATATATGGCAAGAAAATTGAAATCAAAATTATAAACGTATTAATTTTCATTTGATCTTCTTGGTCGTCTGCACGATTCTACAAGGGATGGTATAACACATATATGAAGATGGTATATAAAAGTTACTGACAAAATTGCAATTATTCTATCATACATTATTGTTATTATATATACATATAAAAGATGTATATAGACCTAAACATAATATTAATAATTTCAATTAGCTGTGAAAATAAAAAATACTGACAGCGCAAGGAAATTTTTAACCACACGGATGCGTCACGCCCGCGATCGGCGGCTCGACCATCGAGCCTAGAGCGGTAGTGGGGGTTACAGTAGGCGGTGCCTCAGGAATCGGTCTGCAACGTACAACTAATTCCGAGCACTGTTTTACAGTTTTGAATTACGATAACATTATGCTGCGCGCGATATCGAATAGTAAATACCGTGCGTTTTGGGAAATTACAGAAAGCATAAAATTATGATCCAGTTACTTATCAATAAATAAATTGAAATGTTTACCTTAGGCTACGTGTAATTACAGCGAATATGTTGTCTCTGTGTTATCATTTTGTTTTATTTAACAATTTGCCCTGCAAATTGCGTAACCGAAATTATCATAACTTTCGCTCTGGCGAAAAGCACATGATTTAATCGTCGACACCATTCGTTAGGTATCTAATGGTGGATATTTAGTTAACATTTACTCACAACCAGCTGATGATTTGTGATCGATATTGTTCTGCTTACGTTAACTATTCTAAAGGAACGCCATTGTACCTCACAAACACGAGCTCATACGTTCGCAGACGCACCCACACATTCGCAAATCTTAAACTCTTACCCTGACTATAGTTATCGTTATTAGAGATTTCGAATACATGTCTTATGCAACTTTTAGTGCACGAAAAATAAGTATTCCGTTAAGTATACGTTCGTAGTCTGTAGATGTTTATGCATTTATGACAAATGAAAATATGGACGTGCACAAATCCAACAAAATATAAAATATTAATGTACATGCTATACAGTTTAGAAGATATACTTTTATTTAAGGGAGGAGTCGTTTTTTTTTTAAATGAGAGTCACCATTTTGTTAAATGTAAATTTAAATTGTTCATAGTGGTATAGGTGAAAATTACATTCATGTACATTAATCTCTCCTTTTGTTTTTTATTTTACATAAACACGACACAACCAATGATCAGGGTGGTCAATTGTATATTACAATCTATTTTTAAATAATAAACAGTATAATCATTATGCATTGTAAAATTTCATAAAAATTCATACATATTCATACATAACATATGTTTAAAAATTATTTTTTTGATTTTCTTAATTTTTTTTGGATTTTTTAGTACTCCTGAAAAGAGGCTTCCTGGTAAATTGTGATCACTGGTTCAACAAATATCGAACTTTTGAAAAAAGAAACGCTCTTTCTTGGTTTTATACTCATAACTTTCTTGATAATGGTCGAAATTCAATTGTTTTGTTTTCAAAACTTTCGTTTTATATAGCCTTTACAGAGAAAAATAAGAAAAAAATATTTAAAGTGTTTTTACTGGAGATTTTTGAATTTTAAGTTTTCAATCGTGTTTTTAAGATTGTGTGTATCCTTCGATTTTCTTGAAGATTTTCTAGTTTAAACTTCTATCCATCTTGCAACTTTTAAGCCCGGTCCGGTGGTGGGCCTTCCATAATTACTATTTTTTTTTCGATTTTTAGAAATTAAAAAATTTTTGTCTTACTATCATTTATTATCAGTACGGATTTTTCACACTATACACTTTTTCTTTACTTATTATGAACTTATTATAGATTGATTTCGACATTATTTGTTCTTTTCGAATTTCGACCACTATTAAGAAAGTCTTGAGCATAAAACCAACAAAGAGCAGTTTGAAAATTCTATATTTTTTGAACCAGTGACCAAAAACATCTCAAAATTTATCAGGAAGCCTCTTTTGAGGGATGCTAAAAAATACCCAAAAAATTAAGAAAATAAAAAAAATTTTCCCGTAAGTTGCATATTTCAATATGTAATACTCTTTCTCTGAATGAACTTCAAACATTGCCATAAAAAACCGATATTTGTGGCCTATAAAAAAACAACTCTCACCTCAAGTTTCAATTACATTTCCGTACCTCTAAAAACATGAATTTGCATAAACACCCAGTGATTATCCGTTTCCTCGTTACCTCAAAAACTGCGCTATCTTAACATCGGATACGAAACGTTCAAAAATAAAATCGCGCGCATCCTGTTTCGTTAGAAACGGTCTCGCTGAAGTTTAAACCAAACATAACTTCCCCCTTTCCATCAACCTCGCGCTATCAAACGGAACGCGATTTGTTCGGTTCCCGTGAATGCCGCTGGTAAAATCCCTGAAAACTAACGACCCAAATTGAAACACCATCTCGATGAAATATTCTGAAGTTACCGGCGATTCGAAACATTAAAAGTGAATCGCATGTTTCAGCTTTTCCGCGCCGCGCGCGCTCCAAAGCACGTGTGCACCGCTGCCCTATTCACTCGCCGCGGTGTTTTGCAATTTCTTTTTGGCCAAGCGAAACGTGTATCCGTTTGTACCTTTTGTGCCTGGCCGTATCTGGTCGGACTTTCCCGCGAAGCTCGGAGCCGCAACGGAGTGTTTCAAGATTTAACGATGCGTAACGTAAACGTCTGAAGCGAATTCTTTTCGTCGATGCTTATTCATAAATAATCGCGAACGATCATAGTTGTGAGTGCGGCAAAAAAAAAAGGGTGCACGATTCAGTGCAAAACGGGGCAAACCCTTTGAAACGGATGAGTTGGGAATGCGTAGTAAAAGAGAGTTTAATTTGTAATAAATCAGTGCTCGGAAATTTTCAAAGTTACTGCGAAATGTTGTATTGCGTTAAAGTATATAATTAGCGAGTAATGTGAAATATTCTTCGCTTAGTGTTTGATATTTGCATTGAACTCTAATTTAATTTCCCTGTAGGGTGTCCTATTGCACCTTTCATTAACAGTTATTAAAGTTTGATATTCAGTTACTCTTAGTATTCAATTACTCTTCAGTATATTTTTGCTTTCATTGTTAATGGAGGAAATAAAACTCGCATTGGATAGTCTGGACATTTCAGCGTGAGGCGAGCACGGAAAATACATGGCACAGTAGCGCCGATAGTTCATACTCTCGCCGTGCGCTGAAACGTGGCGCTCACTACTGGACTACTACTATTTAACAGAGGCGCAGTGGCGTTTCAGGGAGTCCCAATGGCGCCTCAGGGACACCCAGTGGCACCTCAGAGAGACCCAAAGGCGCAATAGTGTCACGCGAATGTTCAGTGGCCCCGGAGGGACACTCAGTGACGCAACAGAGGCGCAGTGGTACTTCGGGGACAGCATGGTCATTTCAGCATGAGGCGAGCACGGAAAATACGTGGCACAGTGGCGCCAATAATTCCTACGCTCGCCGTGCGCTTGAACGTGGCACTCACTTCTGGGCTACTATTTAAAAATTGACTAGATTGAGTACAGTGTCTTTAGAAATGAATTAATATCACATCATTCTGGCTTTCCTTAAGATACGTATGCTCTACAAGTAAGACAAGTAATTTAAATCTTTGTACAATATAATGTTGTTTTCTGTTGTGACTCTACAGCCATGAGATTATCGAGCTTATTGCAAAGAAATCAAAGGATAATATTACATAATTTATTAAACTATCAGAGTATCATTCCAAATATTTCAAACATTCCAAATATTTTCAAAATATAGACGTCAAGGGCACAAGGTAGATAAATTTGTTCAAATTTGTCAAGGCATCCCTAACAACAATTTCTTTATCCAAGAAAAATTCATCTGAAATTTAAAGAAACATCGAAGAAAGAAATTCGTTTGATTGTCTTTAGACGTGATGGAAAGACAGCTGAGCAAGCCTGTGTGTTGATTAACATTCATGTCGATTTAGCATTTTTGCATTCGCTCAAAAATAATTGGCTGCAACTTTAAACATGGCCTACTTTATCGGCGCACATGTACGGAAGGGTCTGAGCTGCGTCAGGTGTTTTTGTTACAGTACAGATCACGTATTCCCGCAAGTTTTGATTGCCTCTGAAACTTTTGTACGGCAGCAAGCTACCGGAAATTCGTCAGGGCGAGTAATGCAATTCTCGCGAGTTCGCGGCGATAAAATTATTCGACATCTGTGCCCCTGCCTCGACGGCTCGGGAATTTTACATTCCTCTTCGTCGAATCGAAACGATTCCATTTCATTCTCCTTTATTAAATTTGTACAACTTCTCCCTAATAATATATTTTTAAAGATCATTTAGCAGTAACACTTTTATTTTAACTTTTCTTGATTCGAATGCCAAGTGAAAAATTTGTATTTTATTTAAATTGAAAAAGACATCGTTTTGGTATATAAAATCAACAGTGCTAAATTTACAGAATTAACAAACAAAAAATAATTAAATTATCAACAAACTTTACATTTTGAAATACCTCTCATAATCTACATATATAAAAGAATCCTGACACAAATTAAATGCAATGTTTTAGTATATAGGTTTTCTCAAAAATATTGTTTGTTTATTTAGTTTCAACGTTGCAAAGAAATGTTTCGAACGCAATATGAATGAATGGTTTAAAATTGGCAGATATGTTACAAGTAAAAGCTCTCTTTCTCTACTCTGTAAGTACCTAATTTATGGTTGTATATGAAATAGATTCCTTCAATAGTTACATTCTAATCTTAGTACTCTAGCCAACGACTTACGAATAGTTTGAGAATTTTTAATTATCGACAATATTGTTTTTCTACTCCATTTATGCAACATAGTGACACCAAGTCTTCTGACTTCTAGTTTACAGACATGATTAACTTTATGTATTTATATATTTGCAATTATACATTTACATGTAACTCTTCCTTGCTCGTCAAGATTTATTAACAACTGGAATGGTTATTTGGAACAGTCTAAATTGTTATGTACTATATGTATACGTGTATTATTGTTTAAATAATAAAGAAAAGTCTACAGTAACACAATATCACAATGTGCAATAAATTCCACAAGACATGATAATCCTTTAATAATTATTAAAATAAGAATTTAAGAGAATTTAAGAGATTATAATAATTCTTCACCACATTTTAAAAATATGAATTAAAAAAGACATCAAAGCAATCAAACTGAAGAGTTTTATCCATCCTCTATAGGGGTCGTTTCTAAATATACTATAGCTATACAGTCAGTAAAATTTATATCCACTGTTACCGACAAGATTATACAGAAATTATTTCTATATTGATTCCTTACGTTTTATGGAAGATTGAGTGAAAGTTGTATTTAGAATTAACCGAGAAATTCACCAAATGCATCCGTTGCAATTTAAACACTTAACGTCGTACTTTAAATGTAACTTTCATACACACTCGACTAGAAAATATTCTTCTATGTGGTTATACGAATCTTAAAATGATTGATACGTTTTAGGATATGCGAAAACTTTGAGTATTTCTACAGTTTCAATCGTTTCGTTAATTGAAAACAAATTGGCACGTGATTGCAATTGTTAATTTGGGAAAGAGATTGTCCTTTATATCAGTGACAGGTGTGATTAGAGTAAAAGTGGGCGCCATGATTATTTCAGCGCACGGGGAGCGCGCGAACTAGTGGCGCCACTAGTTTCTAAGTTCATCGTGCGCTGAAGTAATCATGGCGCCTAGTGTTGTATTAGAAGAATAAAAGATGTTTGTGTTATCATGATTGCCCCGTATTTGAAGTTACGAAGGAATTACGTTAATTACACACAGATCTAGACTGACATTTTTAATGCCACGTAGAATTATTTTCGAAGAAATCTCGAATACACAGCCGATAGAACAATGATTACTTTTAATTTTATTATAGTACTGATTGTAACCACGGCAAGCTCCACCAAAGTAATTTGTTCCTCGTTCCGAAATCATCAGAATAAAAATGTTCTTTTAATAAGAGCCCCATACATATGAACACAAGTTATCAAGATATTTTATATCCTTATTGTCAGAGACAATAGTATATAATTATTCCACTTCTTATATTTCGCATCCGTAAATGAATCTTACTTGTATTATTTAAACGATTAATAACGAAATCGGAACTTCATAATCAGGTACTTAATTCCTGACACGTAAAAGTATTTCAGGCGAGTTTCCTGATTGGTAGACTAAAATTGCTCGCGTGCTCCTGTGGTAATATAATCAGAATCGTTTGCACGGATTGCATAAACAATTCCATCATCGACGAATATATTTATTCATCCACGGACCATTTAATCGTTTTTCCATTTTAACAGCAAATTCATTCGCAGTTGGCGAATTTATCAATATTAAAGTTCATGCATGGTTTACGAAGCGACACGCTTCGTATTTACAATAGGTAATTCTTCTTCGTCGCGGATATTTATACAAGGTAAATAGTAACTTAAAAATACGACTGTAATTGAATCAAATTCAACCAGCCGCTGAAAGCTGGCGTGACGCGTCTGCGCGGGAGAGACACGTGACGCGCCTTGAGGGCGGAGCGAGTGCTGGACAACGTAGTGGGGGGTTACCGTTCGATGACCTCGAGCAGCCAATTGAGTTTGACTCGACTACACCTCAAGATATACACGTCGGTTGTCGAAAAGTGGCTCGCTGACGTATTTGATAAGTTCCTCGCGTAAAACATTTGCAGAAAATCTTTCTGAACACGCTGCACGTGGTCCTCGCGCCATGTTCTTTCTCTCGAGACTCAACGTGCAAACGTAGTAAAGCTATGCACATCTGGAAGTTGTGATTTCATTAAATAATATAAATTAAACAAAGTCAGAGTCGAATATAAAAATATATTGCACATCTATGAGTCTCTAATTTGGAAAGTAACAACAGAAATGATGTCCCATTGTCTTTTCTATAGTTAAATAAATTGTTATAAGAAAAAGAGTATTTTTTCTGAGTTGATCGAATCTTTGTAACAAATAGTATTATATTATCTGACAAGGGAAAAATATGGAAGGTTATTTTACATTTTTTAAGCGAATCACGTGTGCTTAAAAGTACACAACCCTCTTAATTATTCGAGTACTGTTACAGTTTAATTTGGCAAGCACTTCTTTTCAATAAACTCGTCACCGTGTATAGAGAAATTCGGATTGAAGGTGATACTTTGTTTTTGTTGGTGTTACGTGCAACGATTCGCACGGCTCCCGTAACGCGACGATACATACATAATCCATTTAGTTCAATTAATAATTGTCTTATTTTAACGCGTCGATATGCACAACAACGGCCTCGATAATACCGTTATGGGACAGTAACGTCGATAGCGTAATCAAGAAAAAGTTTAAAACGAATGTTCTCAATCTACGATTGACCACATTCAGTGGTGATATGCGCGTTTTCAGTGTAAAGTCGAACCTTCCACACGAAACGAAGTCGAGAGTATACTAGAAGCTGTACAATCTTAACAAGCTATACAATGTTATTTTACATATATCTCGTTACTAGTAAAACTTTTACACAGATACACGACGGTACGATTGGAAATACACTCTTTCTCGAACGAGAATAAGAAAACTTTTCCTGGAATCACAAACTGTAACAAATTATCACCGTGAACGTGGGGTCTCAGTAAAGGTAATCTAACGATTGTACACGTTCTTTTTGTTGCTGAAACGTCCACTTTCACGGTAACGCGTATAATAATTTTCAACAAATAATACGCATTCCTTCGAAATGATCAGTCAATTTAGTTGGAATAAAAACGGCCGAATCTCGAGGAAAATGAACGTCCACGAATAAGGTCTGACTGAAGTCATCATCTCATTACGCTACTGATTGTCAAATACAATTTCCAATCTCCAACGAAATCGGTGCCTCGTTTGGTATCCCATTTGGACTTGCCGTTCGATGAGTAATACTGCTCATATTGAGTTAACTGAAAATCAGCGATCTATATCTCTTCAACTTCGACTTTCAACCTAACCTCCACGTCAACGTGGATCGTCGAAAGTCATCGTCGATAGTGTCCACCCATTTAACGTCGCCTCTGGACGAGGTCTACAATCTCAGTAACAGTAATCAGTACAGTATAACAAAATAAATAAGAATATCTCGTGGTATCGTTTGTACACTTTCCCCTGTGCAGGTACTCAAAACAATCCTGCGCTCCAACGAAAATTCTCAAAGCTTCAATCGATCATGTTTCAAGATTAGTGCGGTCTAATTGTGGCTGAGCACCTAGAAATCTTTCAGTAGATGGTTGGCAGGCAAACTGGTGGCGTTAAAGAGAGATGTAGTGGCAGCAGAGGGAGAATTGACCAATAGTAAACAAACAGTGATTCTACCGTAGAGTTGCAACATTTAAATGGGAACACCGTTATTTATGGTTCTATGAAATGTTCCATAATGTGTATACCACAGCGAAATGCAATGACCTCACTTGAAAATTCGATGGCGCTACGCTAATGGAGCAGTGGTGCCTCAGGGAGACCTAGTGGCACTTCAGAGAGGGGCAGTGGCGCCTCAGAGAGGCGTATTGCCACCTCAGTGAGACCCGAAGGCACAGTGGTGTCACACGGATGTCCAGTGACGCCTCAGGGACACCCAGTGACGCAACAGAAGCGTAGTGGCGCCTTAGGGACACCCAGTGACACAACAGAAGCGCAGTGGCGTCTCAAGGAGACCCAATGGCACAGTGGCGCCTCAGAAACTCCCAGTGACGCAACAGAAGCTCAGTGGAGCTTCAAGGACACCCAGTAGCGCATTAGAGAGGCACACTGGCGCCTCAGGGAGTCCCAGTAGGGCCTTAGGGACACCCAGTGGCGCAACAGAGGCGCAGTGGCACCTCAGGAAGATTGAATGCCGCAGTGGCGCCTCAGGGACACCCGGTGACGAAACAGAGACGCAGCGACGCCTCAGGGAGTCTCAGTGGCGCCTCAGGGACACCCGGTGACGAAACAGAGGTGGAGTGGTTACTTTAGGGACACCCAGTGAGGCAACAGTAGCGCCTTAGGGACATCCAGTGGCGGCTTAGTGACACCCAGTGGCGCAACAGAGGGGCAGTGGCGCCTCAGAGGGAGCCAATGGCACAGTGGGGCCTCACGGGGACCCAATGGCACAGTGGCGACTCCGAGAGGAGCAGTGGCACCTTAGGGACACCCAGTGACGCAACAGAGGCACAGTAGCGCCTCAAGGCCATCTAGTGGCGCATCAGAGAGGCACAGTGGCGCTTTAGGGATACCCAATGGCGCATCAGAGAGGCGCAGTGGCACCTCAGGAAGTGCAGTGCACCCAATAGTGCAGTGGCGTCACAGGAACACCCAGTGGCGCCTCAGAGAACCTCAGTGACGCCAACACGTATCTTTGTAGTCCCACCAGTTTGCGCGCGCCCCGTGATCTAAAGCTTTCGTGTTGCACAGCCCTGCTCTAACCGATCGACATGTCTGTAAACGTTTCCTCTTCCCCTTCACTCTTGAATTCGACGCGTTGAGATTCGCGAGTCCAGTTGTAGGAAGCACGGACGTTACTGTGACGACAAACAGAAGTGGACGGGGTTGAAAACGCATTGGCTCATGTCCGAACGACGTCGTCTATGTTACTCGCGAAAAACATTGGACATCTACATTGAAAGAAACTCGATGAACCGGATACACTTGCAGGTTAGGCTCTGGATTACAACATTAGCGTAACATTGACCCCGTTCCCCGTTAAAATCATTGAATAATCAACGTCAAAAGTTTCCGACTTTTTTCGTCTTGACATATTCTCTGCTTCGAACTATCGTTCGTCTCTGTGTACCATAATCGCAAGGAGATTAACTCGCGCTCGTCAAAAGTGTTTAAAGCCTATAATTGCCTTTTTCTTTCTTTTTGGCAACGATTGAAATTCAAAATTCAATATGGACCTTCTTCGCGTCTAGGTGTCTTACTCTAGAAAGTAGCTTGAGGACAAGGAATAATTACGTATCGATTACCATTTCGTGGAGCCTGACGTTTATCTTCATTTCGTGGGCGTGTTGCTCACGGAGGATGGCAGATTAATTAAGGTTGAACTACTTAGCCTGGATGTCCTCGGCTCGATCTCCAGCGACATGCGGTACAGGTCCTTCTCGTTCAGGAGCAACGAAGGGTCCAGCAGGTAGTTCGACACCTTTGTTATTAGTTCGATCTTGTACGGCGTTTGCTGGAAGTGACGTATCTCGCGGATCACGTGAGCAATCTGAAACATTAAAGACAGGAACAATTTTAGATCTAATTATACTTTAATGAGAATAGATTTAGGGACTGTGTTAGGAATTTATTTATTGTGACTGGCACATCTGGGGGCCAACGTAAAGGTAGTTCTCTCTGATACATAGAAGGTAACTCTTAAAAAAACAGAACACCTAAATAGCTCTGTTAGGATAGAAATCGAAATGCAATACTTATCATAATAATAGATTTGAAGACTTAGGGATTTATTTATCGTAAGTGGTGCCTACACCTGGAATACCCACACGAAAGTAGTTTTCTCTGGTACGTAGAAGTAGAGCATATAGGGTGGCTCGTGAAAAACAGGACACCTAAGTAGCTTTGTTAGGGTAGAAATCGAAATACAGTACTTACCATACGCATTTTTGAAAAATTCAAAAGGCCGTCCTCGGTCATTGTTGGCGTACCCTCTTCTATGAAGGAAAGATCAGTCAGGTACAATCCTAAATAAGGGATACAGGGCGGATCACACCGATGCAAGGCTTCCCTCAGATTCCTGAAGCGTCCGTCCGACGAGACGATCGTCTGAAGTCTTTCTATAGTCTGCTTCGTCTATAAATTCATTTTTGAACATTCCTTTTAATCTACTAGTATTTATTTTATATATTTTATTTTATACTATTTGTTAGTTGAAGTAATATTTCACCCAGCAAATTGGTAATTAATTTAAATAAAATTTGTACAAGCTTACCGTTTTGGAAACTTTCTCCCAAGTCTTTTTCAGTCTGAAGACACTACTGTTAGTGAAGGCTGCGCAAATTTGTAGTACGCCATTGTAATTGTGCAGAACCCTGCTGATGTCCGCAACTGCTGCCCACTTCTCGATCGCAGCGACCCTTGCCGACAAGTTCGAACGTTGAATGATTTCCGAAACGACCAACTGGGAGACTTCGTTGAATCTTTTCGTCATTAGGATAATATGGGGGGCTCGAGTCGCCTTGTCGGTTTTCATCCATGCTTGACCAAGAAGTTCTCTGCGCAAAAATGATATTTATTTATTACATAATCCTTATTAAATTGTATATATTATAGGTACTCAAGAACTGTACTTTTATATATAACACATAAAATACTTGTACATTAAGCATATCACTTTTAAAAACAATATTTAATTTACTTCTTCACTTGTACAATATTTGTTTCATTTACTTACTCGCTAGAAATGGATATGAAGATCTTGTGATCCAAATATGTCATTTGTTCAGCGATCTCAAGGGCAGATAGTGTCTCGATGCTCTCCTTGCTTTGTACCTGTAATCACAAAGGAATTTCATTGAATAAATCAGGTACTGTTTAGGCAAGAAACAATGTTATAGAAAATAAGTAGTATCTGCCTAATTAACACCTTGTAAGTTCGCTCGGTTCGGATCGGACGAACCGTCGCGATGGATGCCGTCTCAGTCGGTTGCCGGGATTCAGGAGAAGGTAAAATAGAAGGGAATTGCCTCACTTGGGGTCGAGAGTGGTTAAACGAAGCCAAATCGCGTCTAAGGGAGGGAGCGAACGTACAGCCTCCTTAAGGACGATTCAGACTATACGACACGTTCCGGCATCGACACGACAAAACATTAAAACACGCGTTTTAATGGAACTATTCAGACTTGTTGTTGACTTGTTGAACGTTCCGTCAACGGGAATAGTGTGAATAGTTCCATTAAAACGCGTGTTTTAATGTTTTGTCGTGTCGTTACCGGAACGTGTCGTATAGTCTGAATCGGCCTTTAATTATTCATGTTTGCAGATACGTACTGTCGGAGGAGCCAGAAGCTTCTTGAGGTCCACCTTGCTGGTCTCAGGTTCCTCCTTGGTAATGAGCCTGAGGAGCTGGCTCGCAGCTTTGTGTTCAGCTGGGAGCAGATTAGGGCAGTAGACGATGTCCTCCAGGAACTCGATCGTCAGATTTTTCAGCCTCTGATCGGACTCGAAGTCTTGGGCGTGTTTCGAGACCCAGTGCCTCAGTACGTTCAGCACTCGCATGGTGGCTGCTGTTGACATCACCGATTCCTTTCGTCTGTTCTTATCGCGACAGGAACCGCTGCGATTGTTTCCATTGATCTCTCTGTCCGGAGGATTGCTGGACGCGGATGTCGCAATGGCGAACGCAGTGGCAGCCTTCGACGTGCTGCTCCTGGATATTCGAAAGGGGATGTTAATTCTTGATTTCGGACGATAATATTATTTAGTGTAGATATTTATTGTTACTAGTGCTTCCAAGATGGCACTTGCTACTGGGCCTTTTCGTAGACAACGTCAAGCACTGGAAATAATTGGTTTCAATTAAGCAATTCCTGAATTAAATTTTTAATTTTTGATGAAGGTTTTTGGATTTTGTGAGGTTTGAGAAAATTGTTCGAGAAGCCATCAGTAACTTTATCAGTGACCAGAATGATTAAAGTAACTTTTTATGAACTTGATTCATATAGTTAATAATTTTAATATATATTGCATATGATTTCTTTGTGTCCCTGTATTCTTCTTTCCTTATATAATTATTTATATCCATCTTTTGATTGAGTTCACATACCAGAGCATAAATAATCAAACACCTTAAAATAATTGCAGAATGTTCTCTGCTTTGTAATCTACAAACTGCTCTATACATAGTTTAAAAAAAAAGTAGTTCTACTATATATTCTATCTACGAATCATTCGAAATACGCTGAAATGGGAACGTGTAAATCGGCCTATTGTGAATGATTCTTCTAATCTAATGTGCAACTAGTGTACATCCCAGCTAATGTACGTCTGAGCGTTTAATCAACTAACAGATATTTGCAATCCAACTTATGCATTCGACGGCTATTTTGTACAAAACTGTAAGTATGTGGTGAATCTTCTAATCGCAGACATCGAGTGATAGAAGGCGTCTAGTAGGTTAAAACTATTTCTATTTCGTTTAGCTCGCTCGTGTGATCCTGATGCAGTGCAGTTTATAATATATGTAACAAATATTTATATTTCCTACTCTTCGCAGGGAATTAATTGAGCTTTAATTACTTTTGTAGACAGACTTCGAACAAATATCTTGGAATTCTTGAAAATAAAAATATAATAGATAAAAATGGAGCAATTCATTATAATAGGGCTTGAAGAATTGTAAACATTCTACGAGATGTCTTTAAAGTTGACGAACAAATACATTTAACTAGAAATTCTTGAGAATAAATGTTAATAAAAATGGAGCAATTCATATTCATTATAATGGAGTTTAAAAAATTGTCAACATTCTAAGAAAAATCTTTAAAGCTTAATTGATATTATACATATTCAATATTATTAATTAAAGTAACGAAAATAATTAATTCCCTGAGGCAAGAACTTCGTGGTCACCTTATATGTTCTTTTTATAAACACACATGCTACTTTTCCTATAGTACAATTTATTTTTAATGTGAATTATTTATAAATTAGTGCAAGACAAAATTTTCAATATATATTTACAATTTATCCTATATTTTATATACAATCTTTTTTCTAAAACTCCAGTTTATCCATGATATGGATGACAGGGATTTTTATTAAGGAATTAAAAAATTAATTCTGAAGATCAGGTCTTAAAGAAAAGTGGTCTGGATAGGATTCGTGAATTTTACTTTGGTTTCGAAACGAATACTAATTCAAATGTTAGATTATACAGGGAGAATTAGTCTTAGAACCGAAAATGGGAGGTAGCTGAGACGATTCTGAAGTACAATTTCCTTTGCAAAAATATTAGGTGGTGCTTCGTTTTTGAATTATTAACGAAAAACCGTGGACCAATCACAGCGCCCAAGTAGCGCGCGCTCAACTGGTAACGCCCCGACCTTGGCGCAATCAGCCAATCCTGGCTCGAGCCTATGCTCTTGTGGCTGAGCGCGCGCTACTCGAGCCCTGTGATGGGTCGATGGTTTTTCGTTAATGATTCAAAAACGAAGCGTCACCCGACATTTTTGCAAAGGAACTTCTGGTTCAGAATCGTCTCAGCTACCCTTTCCTCCATTTCCGGTTCTAACACTAATTCTGGGACACTCTGTGTAGTTTCCATTGCATAAGAACAAAATTCATAATTCATAGCTTCCTAAGTATTTCCATGAGTATATCTGAAAGTGTTATCATCGATATGTATCTTATTTTTTTATCATAATTCCTCCTCCACAGTTTAAGTAACAGTAATCATATACCTATTTGAGAAAAACAGAGTGAATATTAGTTGCATCCGGCGGTGCACGTTGTGCGAGCGTAAACAGTCAATAAAGAAAGGAGCGTACAAGTGATTTGGTGGCAAACAGCTCGTCATGCGGCACGCAGAAAGTGGAAACATCGTTTTTTTTCCAGAAGCAGAAAGGATGACACTTACCAGATGGGTTCAGGTCCAACGCTATGAGTGACACAAAACGTCATATGAAATACAATTGCATTAAGAACAACTGAAATAGTATCTTGAGCAAGGAAATTAGTACGATGAACTATTCGATCACTGTATTCGACATAATCGATCTGAGTTACATCAATTTACACCAATTATTAAAAAAAAAATTATAACTTTCAGAAATTTCAAAATTCACCGTCGTATCGCATAAAATAAAATATTCCACAGTAATACAAAATTGTTGTACCTTTCTCTGTAATACAAAAAAATTCAATATTTAGTTGAAGATTCGGTTTGAAAAGGGAATGTTCGAAGTAGAAGACTCAATCGTGCTAATCGTCAAAATAGAAAGTGCTTCGAAACTTTTTTAATAATAGCGAGGTAATTAAATGGTTCTTATGTACAAATAAATAGCGCGTAAAAGTTAGAAAGTGAGACTGAATGAAAATATAGAACAAATGAAGATGGCTATATTTTCAAGGAAAATGTATGCCTTAGAATAAAGTTAGACGAGGGCACGACGATCGTTTTAGCGCACTGTGAGTACGCGAACCAGTGGCGCCACTAGTTCGCCTGCTCGCCGCACCCTGAAACGACCGTGGCGCGCGTAAATCAGACCAAAGTACAAACAAGATTCTCGATTTTTATGTATACAGTATTTTGTACAATAAAGACACGGATAATCTCTGTCTACGAAAAAACAAAGGAAGATCATAGGCGGAAGAAAACACGTAAGTCACCGAGACAAAGCACTCATGCGTAAGAAAGTGAGAAATACCTTTATTGCAGTAAACATTCAATAGCGATACCGAAAAACGAAATAGAGATAATTTTTGCTCACTTAAAAATACAAACGCCTATACAAATCAGCATCTTAAACATTATTCGAGGTAAACAGTCTGTTAAAAAATTGTCGATCGTTATTTCATCATAGTTCACCGATTTTTTGCGCTGTACAATTTCATCGTCCTCGAAAATTGTATGTCACTGTTCTCAATTATTTTACTTCTTTTTTTCTCTTTTAGGCGAATACAACACGTGATCATAAATTTCTCACGCCGATACTGTATACCAGATGTCGCATAATCACCAGAAAATAAAAGACCTCAATCGCCATGCGGCACTTCTCGTGATGTGTACAAACAACATACATATGAATGTAAACACTTAAACACGTCAGGAATACTCGAACGAACCTTCGTTGACTTTGTCGGAAACTGGTTATCACTACTCCCGCTTTGCCGGTGACTTGATCGTGCTGAAAGTTCCCTTGCTGGGAGGACATTTCTGTTTCTTGGATGGATCGCCTGCTTACCCAGTAACTCTGCAAAAACGAACCGGTGTATTTTGTCTTTCACACGCAGAAAATGTGCGTGTCAGCATTTTTTTAATTGTTCACCCGGTTTAATTTTTAGATTCGTGGTGATACAATAACCTTACCCTGTAAATTAATTGCACACCCTGTATACACGCAAATAAACAAGATGTGTAGATAATAATTGGTACAAAAAATTGTGAATAAATGAAAAATATTCTTTTCAAAATATTTATAGACATGGATGAGAAATATTACTTTATTAAATGTAATTGTATGTATACATATAATGACATATTAATAATATTGACTCCTAAAATTTTGGTTAAATGATAAATAATGTTTTCAAAACATTTATATGATAAGAAATATTATATTTATTAAATGTAATTGTATATATAATACAATGTAACGATATATCTATATTATATTCAATAAATTAAATATATTCTAACTCCTTCCCCATATATTACATTTAATAAATTAATATTTCTTCTTTACATAAATATTTTGAGCCAGCAAATGATATTTATCATTCATCCACAATTTTAGGTGCCAATTATTATCCACGCGTCCTGTTTAATTATAACGATGGCAGGATCTCTAAGAAGTCTGACCAATGGTTGACCTTTTCTACTGAATCCTGACTCAATGTATTAGAACTAGGGGTGTGCGGGATTCCAGAAAATATTCGGGATTCCCGTAAAATGTCCGGGATTCCCGAAAATATCCGGGATTCCCGAGAATGTACGGGATTTCGAAAATGTTCGGGATTCCTGACAATGCACGGGGTATATGTAGAATAATATCTGGGATTTCCGAAAGTGTTGTTATTCTTGAAAATTTCAGCAATCCGAATGTACGGGATTTCGAAATTCCGGAAATCCCGAAATTCTCGGGAATCCCGAATGGTTTTGGGATGTATCCCGGATGTATACGGGATTCTGAAATTCTCGATATTCCATCCCAATCCCGGGAGGAATTCCCGTCCCGACCGGGATCTCGCACACCCCTAATTAGAACACGTAACAATAATTTTCTTGTGAGATTCAGAAGTGAATAGTAAAAATGAATGACTTACTTTACATACTCCAGTTATCGTGGAAAACGAACTGCTCCTCGCAGTGGCCGCAGGAGCAGATGCAATGGACGGTCTGTGCTCAGCATAATGCGACTGGTAGTGTCTCTGATGGTTCTTCATTGGAGACTGAGGCTGTGCAGTCGAGACACCCGTGTCACCCTCCCCTGAAGCTTTCTTCTCCTTCTCTTTCGCCTGCTTGCTGGTTTCTGCTTCCTTTTCCGGTTTCTGGGGGACCTTACGCTGTGGTGTAAGTGGTGTTTTCACGGAAGTCTCTCCTTTCGATATTTTAGGTGTCTCAGGGTCCGAGTCGTCGTAGGTAAACTGAACATCTGAAGATATCGTTCACACTTCTTAGGTATGTACTATTGCGTACTTCTTAATTTAAAATCGAATTTTTTAAGGAATTTGTTTTTAATTTCGACGTATCGAAGACATTGTGACCATTAAAATTCTAAAGTCGCCATCTTAGGTCACCATGTTAATAAGCAGAGTTATTAGAAATTTACGAGAGCGTTTGAACGGCAAGAACCTTGTCTATTGTACTCGATGTGTGTACAGGAATGCTCGCTCAGGCATTCTGCCGGCTGAGCGTCGCGGCAGCGGTACTTATGCGCGGCGCTTCCCACTGTTTATAGTGAGAGAGCGCCGCGCGGTAGTGGCGCGCGGTTTCGGCCTAGCGGCGGCCGGCAGAACTATCGCCTGAAAGGGAAAACAGCGCACAATTCCGGAAGAGAGAGGATTGCGACTAAGGCCGAACGCACACGGGCGCAACCGATTTGAAATTAGTGTTACAAACCGTTTGCGCTCTTTGTTTTACCTACTCCACTATCTTTATTTTACCTAGATCTACGGTCACTGGAATACACAATCCGGTCGCCACAGATTTCAGAGTGGTTTGAAACTGATCAGTTGCGTCCGTGTGCGATCGGCCTATCTCTTACGTTACAATATAAATAATATTCGTAGCACACAATAACTCAGTTTACCATCTTTCGACGCCTCTGTTGTAACAGGTGTGACAGTCTCTTCAGAGACTCCACGGGAATAGGTGCCTCCCTCCTGCGGGCTTCGATCGGATCCAGAGTTCGATCCTGATCCCGTCGATCCGACCAACGTAACGGAACTTAAGTTGCTCGGGGAGGAAGGTGCACTTATTACCGTATTATCTGAAATCATGTTCAATTGCATTAAATTACATTAAATAATATAACCACAACTTGATAGTCATACAATGATCATCTCGATAGTAATCGCTACTATAGTCTTTATTTTCTTTTTCTTACCTGTGAGAGTTTCAGAACTCGATGAAACAGTGATGACTTTTGGTATAGTCAAATGAGAACTATCCTCTTCTTCCTTCTTATTCGGATCCACTTGGATGCTGATCTTCCGTGGCGTCGCTGGGGACAACGATCCAGTGGACGCTGTCGATGATTGTATAGTAGGACTGCGTTTTATTATTGGCAAAGCCTCCGCGATCACACGTGGTTGCTTTTCCTCGTCCACTGAAATAGTCGATCAGTATTTGTACATGATCTTAGTTCAGTAACAATATTATTCTGCATATTCGATGAGTCAGTAACAAAAGGCATCTAAAATAACTTATCGATTTCTTAACTTGTCTTTGAATTGAATGACTTGTGCCAAGCTAACCTTGAAGTCTTCAACTTCAAAACATGGGCTACTACTTCATACTTCGTGCTTTATCACTGATAAATTATCAGATAAGAAAAATGAATGAGGAACGATTAATTTCGTGTGACAATTGTTATTCACTCATCTGTGATATTAAGTCGTTCTAGCGCTATAAATAATGCGGTAACGAGCAACGAACCCTTTTTATATCCACCACGCCAGTAACCTTTTGGGTTGAGTGTATATCCACCTGCAGTGAAATCACAGGAACTTTTTACATCGCGGCAGTCGCTTATTTCGGATCCGTAACCTATATGTGCCAGAATATCACAATTTTGTTAATATCACCGCAATTTAGCGATCAGGGTACATCAATATTTTACAACGAACGGTGACAGAGACACAAGGTTTGAAAAGTACTAAGAATTTCAGGTTCTGTGTTCAAGGTGTGGACTGGCAGGTATGGACTGGCATGTGCAGAGGCTTTTCAAACGCTGAAAATTATTTTCAGTGGTGGTTTCGGTGACGTGTCGATAATATAAGTGCTTTAAGAGGGTTCGAGAATGTTTAAAATTTTATTTATATAAGGTACCCCAAAAATATTGGAGGTCCTTATAAGGAGTGGTTCCGGGGGTGATTTGAAACAACTTTTTCCTTAGCGAAAATGTTGTCCGAGGCTTCGTTTAGGAGATATTAACAGAAAACCCCGGACCAATCAGAGCGCGGCTGCCTACGCCACTGTGGGCGCTCCACCGGTGTACTCGCGCTCTGATTGGTTGGGGTTTTCCGTTAATATCTCCTTAACGAAGCCCCGGACAACTTTTTCGCTAAGGAAAAAGTTGTTTCAAATCATCTGAACCACCCTTTTCAAGGACCTCCAACATTTTTGTGACACCCTGAATGGAAGCTGACCTTCAACTTGGTAAAGAATTACTCAAATTCGTGAGAAGATCAATGCTCATGGTTATTTAATGATGTAACAAATTGCTGACGAGATGGACATCTCAAAGCAACTATAACTTAAAACTCTAATATGAGACTTCTCTAATTTAAGGCACATGCTTAATACTTTCTCATTTTTTAGACTTTGTTACCTAAAGTGAACATGGTTCATACTATAGCTCAAAATCTCAAAGGCATCTCCAATTTAAAATTAGAAACTTGTCCTACTCCAAAAATATGAAGCTCTAACATCCTTAATACTCCTCCCAGAGGATTATTTGAAAGAGACAATGAGTGTCCAAAATTCTTAGTACTTTCATATCACTCTTACATCTCTCATATCTTCATCCACATGTGCAGGATACATTAAACAATTTTGTTTTTTGCAATTGTGTAACAATTTTGCCTCCTTCCTACTTGATACAATCGATTCGAGACTTCCAGGTGTTGGTCATTTCTGTTAAAAGAACGTAGACCCTCCAGGAAATCTCAAACAGTAACTCTGGCACTTGTTCTATTCTAATACTTCCAAGAAATTCTTAATTGGAAGTAAAATAACTCTTCCCATTCAAATATAAATATAACGAAGAAGGAATGAAATATAAATATAACATATATGTTATTAAAATAGAAATAAGTATTTGGATAGAGAAAATTTAGAGAGGAAACATTCTTTTTGTCAGGAAAATATATGGATTATTAGTACTCAGCGATAGAGTTTAAGCATATTATACCGGACACGGAACTAGCGCCACTTGTCCTTCGCGGTGAAACGCTGTACCTCCGTCGATCGTCAGTGTGCAGGTGCGTTTCCGCTGCGTTTCCTCCTAATACGTCCAAAGATCTAGAAATAAAATTGTATTTTATCAAAAAAGTAAAGGAAGAGTATTTTTAATGTTAAGTCTACTGTCCTCTACATTTTTCTAGGTGGCATCGTTGTGAAATATTAAGATGACAATTTATCGACGATTTGGATCGTCACTAGAGCTCACGATTGTTTCAGCGTGGGGCAAGCACGCGAACTAGTGGCGCCACCACCGCAAGATGGCGCCTGCTTGTGGCGCCACCGCTGCAAGATGACACCTGCCTGTGGCGCCACTAGTCCGTTTACTCGTCGTGCGAGTAAACTTACTTTAAATTTGTTTAATTGAAGATATAATTAGATACTTAGGGGGCTGTAGCTATGTTTGATTGTAGATACAGTACAGATTTAGCAAATTCGAGTTATAATGGACCCAATAGGCCCCAAAGACACTAATGAAACGCCAGAGAATTATGAAGAAAGGTATCTAAGTGAAAGAAAATTAATGTAAAGCAGTAATTAAATAAATAAAAAGAATGAACAGATATAAGACTGGTACATTAGATATTATAGTCAAGTTATACAAATGTAGAATTAGTGGAGGATGAATTATTCCTTGTCATAACATTCTGTTACACGCATATAAAACATCAAGTTAGTAGAAAATATTTAGTTACATTGTTTTACAAAATTTAGTAGAATTATAAATCAAGTGACAATTAACATAAAGCAATAAATAAATAAATAATAAAAATAACGAACAGACACAAGACTGATACATTGTGTGTTAAAGTCAAAATACACGACTCACCATCCTTACAAATAAGACTCATTGACTCACTGAATAAACAATTAAACTTTTATTTCCTTTCGATACCATTTGCCATTGATAACTACGCAACTTACTCGAGAGAACCAGTGGGCATCTCGGCGTCAGGTGGCTCAGCTTCGTAGAACACATTCTTCAGAGCCTCCAGGACCGTGACGCCATCGGTGAACACTCGATACGTCAACAAAAACGTGTTGAGGAAGTCGATGCTGAGGAACCGCAAATCGGTCAGACGTTGGAGTAGACGCTCTGGCGTGGCCGATCTAATGTGAGGAACCTTGCAGGAGTTCAGGGTCCTGCTGAATCGAATGTCGACGTCGTCTTTGAACAGCTTCGGGTCGTTCTTCATGGACTGTGGCATCGTGACGGAGCTGGTGTCTGACAGCGAGCCGCAAAGAAGGTAATCGTTCACGTGCACGTTGTCCATGCACTGGCTGATGTCGCTGATCCAGGCAGCCTTTTCCTACAAATTATGTGTCTTTATGTATTAAATATACATATATATACATAATTTATGTATATATACATAATTATACATATTTATATATATATACACATAATTCATGTATATACCCCATATATATATACATAAAAAATCTTTGCACTTGTGTGTATCTATAATGAAAAATTTATTTGGATACTATTTATTTAACTGAATTAAATATGTAGCATTTTAAGTGCGGTCGAGAGTCGAGACCCCCTACTGTGCTTCCTGGTCTCGCAGATTTTCTTATACCGAAAATCAGTACACTTTTACGCGTATTGTCTTAAAAACTATTTGTAAAAGGGTGTTTACATTAAGCTTGCTGAATTCGTCTTGAAACATACTATCTATTGATCAAACAAAAAGTATATAATCCCATTTGAAAAACCAAACGTAACTTCCATATCTCTGTAAACAATAATGATAAAAAAAAATTGTTACGGCCAATAAATCGCCCCCCTCTTGCCATTCAATATCATATGAGAAATTTTTTTCGTATCTTTAATAGGTTACGAAATAATCGGCTGTCCAGGATTTCGTGGGACATACTGTATACATATATTTGGAATACATATTTGGTCAAACAGTAAAAATGTATATTTTTAAAAATATATATTATTACAGTGGAAAATATATATTTGGAAACTATTTATTTGACTGAATTACATATATATGTACATATATATTTAAGTTCATGTTTTCTTCAGAAATGTATTATGACGTAATAATTTCCTATTTTTTTTAAATTTACAGCAGATGCACATACAGTCAGTCCCATAAGTATTATCTCTATGTTTGTTAAAGAAATTTGTCTAAAAATTAAAGTACAGGCTTTCACCCCTTTCAATCTTACAACCTCCGACATTTTTGGGACACCCTGTATATTCTAATGAATCTGTTGGGATTGATTAGCGTGAACGATACCTGTATAGTAGGAGCAACAAGGTGCACCGTTGCTTGGGGCCCACCAGGTTTCAAGTCGACTATAATCTTAAAATCACGGTTCTGCAGCTGAGAACTGGCACTTCCGCTACCACTTCCGCTGCTCTCGCTGATTCCGCTGGACATCGAACATACTGACAGTTCTAAAATCAGTTCGCAGTCGCGGCAATACTACGGTTAATTATGTACAAATTATCTTAATACACCTTTATTTTTCACAACAGATCAGCCAATGCGTGATAAGCTGGCGCGGTTCCTAAATAAAATAAGCGTAAATCGTGACTAATCGATGCAATGAACGTGATCGATAAAATTGAAAATAACAACAAATAAATGAAAATAGAAACTTCACCCCCCAAAATTTGAATTTCATTTGGACGGTGTTTGAAACTTCACTTGATTGTTTTTTAATTAAATGTGTATCATATAAAAACAAAGTCTATTTTGATTATAATTGGCCACCCCAATTTTATGAAAACAATATCAAACTATTGTAATGTTAACACAGACTCTTATACAACACACAGATTTCCACATGAATTTTTTCAAAACGAAATGTCATTTAGGAACTTGCTGAAAATTTGATATGTATTAAAAATCGAATTTATTAATCATATAAGAAAAACAAACAATTATTAATTATAACTCTATAAGTATAATTTGTTAAAATCTGAAACTGTGGCTGAATCAGTGAATGAATTATATCATTTCTCGAGTATTACGAATACATGTGTAAATATACGTATTGATATTTTATACTTTTTACAAAAGTTTCAACTATCTTGTATTTCAAATCGAAATATAATTCATATCCAATTTGTTAACCGGCAAAGTATCGAAAGAAAAGCCGCCCCAAAAAATAAAATTAGAAGAAATGTAAATAAATGTAAAATTATGAGAAATAAAAAAAAAGTAAAAGTAAAATTAGGAGAAACATAAATACTGTTGTCATCAAACTGCTAGAGGCTCCTACGAATCTTTGTTGAATCATTATTACTAGACTGAAAACTTATATAAAAGTATGTTTTACATTCTAATTATTAGAACATGTACATCATTGTCGATATTTTATATATTTTTTAATTTGTACATATTCCAATAAATTTCCCCAATAAATAAATAATTTTTCTAATTATTATAACATGTATATTATTATTGGTATTTTATATATTTTTTAATTCATGCATATTCCAATAAATTTTCCCCTATTTCCATTTTCAATAAATTCGTAAAAATTCGCAGTCTAATTATTATAAACGATTCGCGCCGGTTTTTTTTTTGAGCCATGCATTGCTAGCTGCAATAGCGGTGAATGGATCATATTAAGCTTATTTTAGTAACAATATTGCCAAAATACCGTCATCATCCGCTGTTCCCTGTTCGTTGGGGTCTTCCACTAGGACTGCATCATTAAGGGGTATTTTTCCGACTTGAGGGACGAGATTCAAGCGGCCATCGTCGTCTGACTGACGTGTTGTTAGTAACAAATGATTGGAAAATAGAAAGCACTGTCTGACTGCTTCTTTATCACCGCTACTTTTCCCTCCGAATGTTGCGCTCAATCTACTGCGAGCACCCCTTGGCTTGTCTAAGATTTGGATCAGTGCACCTGAAAGAAATAACGTCATTAATATAAAATTTGTAATAATGATAAAATTAATGATATTAAAATAATGATAATAAAACAAAATTTATAATAATGATAAAATTAATGGCAATAACGAATGATTTCGAAGATTCTCCGAGGCTACATGAAACATTGAAGAGGATTTAAATCGAGACCTTGAAAAATAATCCTTGCTCCTGTTGTAAAAAAAACAAATGTTTACTTTTAAGATTTGTCACACGTATCTCGAATAAATAAATACAATTCTTGTATTATTATTAGCGTAGAAAATAATTATGAAATTTTCTATTGTTTATTGTTATAGTATATAGTATATAATAGTTATAATCTATTGTTATAGTATGAGTTTATTCTATCCTTTTTAAATTAACTCATTTAGTGAATCATGATTTGTCTTCGAATTAAATTGTACATTTAATTATTATTAATTTTAGAATTCAACAGAATTTTTGACAAGAAGTAAAAAATATGGTAGGAACTCCGGATTGTTTGAAAACAAACGCATTATCGATTGATGCACAACAGAGCAATCAACATTCTATTATATTTCCACAGAAAATTCTTTAGTTTTCAAAAATATTTAATACCACCATCTAGAATTTCCTGATAAATTAATTAATTAATTTCTTCAACTTTGAATTTCATAATTCTGACAAATACCGAAAAACTTCGTAAAATATGTTACACCCACGCCAACTGTTAATTTATTTATTAATTTATCAAAGTATGCGTCATCAAAAAAAAAAAGAAATAATTCTAAAATATATTCCGCACTCTTACTATTTTAAAGTTTCATAACAATTATGAAAAATGTATACATTTCCCAACTAACATTCCATTTGCTCCCAGTAATATTTAACAAAAACCCAGGATTAAAAAAAAATCTCTAAAAAATTCCATCACGAAAAATAGAAGGTCGTTCAATATTTACGAACACTGTCTCAAAACAACAATAATAACAACACAGGAAAAACATCGAATGTAAAACTCCGGAACTACCTGAACGTTTTTCATCCCTAGCAACACAATTTCCAAACTTGTTTGGTCCACGTTTGGCATGACATATCTTCTGACAAACGCACTACACTAAATCCACCCTGATCACATTTTCCAAGCACGCTTAACTCGCACCTATCGAACCGCAAAATGGAGCTCGAGTCTGCTCGTGTTTATTCACTTCTTTCATAGTTTATTCTATTTTTCTCGGGAAAAAAACTCGAATTGTCGGAGAGATCGAGCGTCGTTCAGACCGAACTCTATACGCGCAGAATTTTACAATTTTTGAAAGAAGGAGAAACTTTCCACGGGTGGGGCTGTCCCTTGTAGCGGCGAAGGTTGTTTGCATGGCAGCCATGTGATACGGCGCCAAACACGAGGAGCCAGGGCCATGTTGAGAAACCAATTCCCCTGCTCTTACTTTAAATGAAAATGCTCGAAGGATTTCTAAAATTTCCAGGTATAACGCCTGGATCGGGTATATTAGAATCATTGGATTCATCGATGACTTTCTCGAGACACACACACACTCTAAATCGAGTGGAATTTTAACTTGGTAGTTGTTATAATACTCTATTCAAATGAGAAGAAACTTAGGGTTGTTTTTAACTATCGAGAAGGAAAATAGTGATATTTGGGAATTTTTTTTGAAAATGCTAAGCATCCAATACTAATATCTCCAAGATATATTAAAACTAGGTACTTTGAAAAGTACTTATGCCGATTTTCATAAATTTATGTTAATTAATATAGAAACTATAGTTATTCTCGTAATACTATACTGAAATTTCTAACTCGCATGATAGAATGGAAACTAACTGTGCAATATTGATATTTCCAAGATATATTAAAAATACGTATTTCAATAAGTACTTATGCCAATTTTCATAAATTTATGTTAATTAATATAGAAACTACAATCATTCTCGTAATACAATACTGAAATTTCTCTATAATTCTGTATAATTCTTTATAATTTTTAAAAATTAAATAAATTCATTTTCGAATAAAATCGATGTTATTTGTAAAAACTCTAATAAATTGTTTTTCGAAACACTTTTACTGTTACAGCCCTGATAATTACTCCCGCGCATGATCAAACGTATGCGGCGTAGATTACGTACACGCGAACACAACCCCATCGATTCCGAGAAGCGCAAGGGCGCGCTTGCGCTTTCGGTTTCGAATTTCTACGCTTTTCGTCGACTTCCGCGTCGGATCTTCAAATTCGGCTTATCGACTGTCGAGTCAACCTATCGATTCCCTAGTCGCTAGTGGCGGGTAATGGGCGATGGAATTTCGTTACCGACCTTCGTGATAAAAGGGAAAACTTAATTTCTGACTGAGGGAAAGAAGAAATTTACCCGAAGAACTCTAATTTAAAATTAAACGACGGAAAGTAATCTTGTTTTATTTTAGTTTTTCATTTTCTTGTTAGATTTTCGTTTATTGTAGGTAGACTGCGGATGTTATGCAAATTCATATTTTTATATATGCATACGAGGAACAGAAACTTGAATTGATATGTATTTTATCTTCTAAATATTGTGACCTGTGTTTTATTTTTATATTTTACATATTTGTGCGTTTGTTCGCATTTTTGTATGTCTTTGTGGGTTTATGTTTGTCACGAATGCATAAATATTCTCAGTCTAGTTATATATTTTCCACTAAGGCTATAATTTTAAAGAGGAAAAGAAAAAATTTGTTTGATCTGGTTCTAATTACTTAAGAGATATATCGGAAACAGTTACGAGCGATAGAGTTGACAAAGATTGATAATAATCAATAATCAAGACGGATGAACGTAATTGGACACATCATTAATACCAATTGCTAATCAAGATTGACTTGATGAATGAAAGTTCATGAAGATAAATTTAAACCGAGAAAGATTAGTGAGTATTGGTGAGGATTGATGAAGCTTGAGGAAGAATGATGAAGATTAATGATTGCTCAACCTGTCTCACGAAGACTTAATAGACAAAGATTGATAACGATTGGTACGAATTCACAAAAATTCGTAAATGTCACTGAAAATTC
>NC_071981.1:7568012-7596669 GCF_026283585.1 Hylaeus volcanicus | reverse complement strand
AAGCTTGATGAAGATTGATGATTCCTCAACCTGTCTCACGAAGACTTCACCGACAAAGATTGGTGACGATTGATACGAATTCCCAAAAATTCGTGAATGTTACTGTAAATTCATGAAGTTACATTTAGATTGATGAAGATTTGCGAAGATTGGTGAAGATTGATGAATGCTCACCCTGTCTGACGAAAACTTGGTTGACATCCAGTAAAATGTCACATCCCTCCACGATCATTCTTTCCACAGCTAGATTCTTCCTCAGGTTCTCGGTTTCGCTCACCTACAAAAAATGTACGAACCAAAAAGCAACATATAAATTACTGCTCTTCTCGTGGATAAATAATTTCAAAATGGATACTGGTCTCGATGACTACCTCGTCATTCATTTGCTTCGATAAATCTTCCAACTGTTGTCTCGCGTTCTGCAGACTCTTGCGTTCCACGTGATCGAATGGAGTGTGAGCCAGAAGCTCGTGCAGAGTGATTATGTATCTCGGAACCTGAAGAAATATGTTAGGAAGGATAATATACTACACAAGATATTTATGATAATATAAGAGCACCTTTGAATGAAATGTGAAAGTCAATAAACTAATTCTTTTATGAATCAGAGAAACAACCCCACAGCAAGAGAGGAATTCTACAGGGTGTCCCACAAATGTTGGTGGTCCTTGAAAGAGGTGGTTCAGGAGATGATTTGAAACAACTTTTTCCGAAGCTTGGTAAAAAATAACTCAAATTCGTGGGAAGACTGACTTTATGCATATTATAATTACTATTTTTTTGGAGATACCTAATAAATACAGGGTGTCCCAAAAATGTTGGAGGTCCTTGAAAGGGTACAGGAGGTGATTTGAAACAACTTATTCCTTAGCGAAAATGTTATCCGAGGCTTCGTTAAGGAGATATTGACAGAAAACTTCGACCAATCAGAGCGCGACCGCCTAGCGCGTATCCTACGCCACTGCGGGCGCTCCATTGGCGTACTCGCGCTCTGATTGGTCGGGGTTTTCTGTTAATATCTCCTTAACGAAGCCTCGGACAACATTTTTGCTAAGGAAAAAGTTGTTTCAAATCAGCTCCTGAACTACCCTTTTCAAGGACCTCCAACATTTTTAGAACACCCTGTATATTAATCCTTCCAGACCTGAATTTTTTTCTCGTATTACTGTAATTTAATTTTTAGGGTTAATTTGGACTAAAATTAGTATGCTCAAAATAAAAAATAATCCTGATAGTGTGGTTTTCGAGGAAAACTGGTCTTTCTTCGTGTAAAGAAATTAAAAAATTTGCCCTAAACGATAGTGTTGGTAGTGTACGAGTCTTATTTGTGTCTTCAATTGTGAACGCCAGGTCTTAAAGGGTTAAAATATTAAAACTATTACAATAAAGTATACCTGATTCATAGGATATGTTAAAAATGTCTCCAAGGAACGTCCACCGCAAGCAGGTTTGTTCTCCAATCTAGTAAGCAACGCAGCGAACGAAGGTGATTGCTTGCACTCAGTCAAAACCTGAAGACTGTAGTGGTGATTGCGGACGAACTCTTGATAAATCGACAACATTGGTAGCAGCATGTCGAACAAATCACCTGAAATAATCCGAAGAATCATTTTAAAACCCTTTTGTTTGAAGGAGAAGGTATATTACAAAGTCTTTCGAAAATTCTCTGAAAAATTCGGAGGTGTACCTAAAACTAACGTGGGCCAACTCTCCATACGAGATGTGAGACCCTTCAGGAATATTTGATGGAGGAACAATACTGTCTCGCTGTTCAGAAATATACTATTCACGTCCTCGTGAGTGCACGGAGGCTTCTTTGAACTCGCAGCCATCTTGAAAGGCCTTAGAAAACAGGTGACTAGCATCTCCATCTGTTCTGCGTACTCCTCCTCAGCCTCCACCATTTTAAACACCAGGCTGAAACGTAGCGAAACATTAAACATTACCGTGGTTAATTAAAATAGAATAGTTTGTTGACAGTGTAGTGAAAAATCAAATTGCAGAAGTGGGGGAGTTCCTCGGTCACCCAAAGTATGTATATGTGTTATATTTCTTTTGAATAAAATGTTAGGTTGTCCCAGAAATGTCTTTAGTTTTATTATATTAATAAATAGTAGACAGAATTTTATGTTTTGTGTTACATTCATGAAGTGTATATGAGGTTGTGTATTTATATAAACGCTGCCACATAAAGAAACTTTTGAGACAACCTAATAATATAATATAATAATAATATAATTATTATTTGTGTGTATATATTATATAAATTGTAAGAAAATTACATTATTATATGATTATATGTATATAATGTATATACATAATTATTATATGATTATATTATATACAAATAATAATTATATTATTACTATATTATATTATATTGTATTGTATTGTATTGTATTGCATTGCATTGCATTGCATTGTATTGTATATATATATAAAGTTAATAACTTTTTATTGCCGAAAATAGAAAAAAAAACAACAAGAGGAAGTCTTTCATTGCACAATTAGTCAAAGTGTCCCCGTAATAGCGGTTGTCTGACAGCAAAACGGGAATATGAATTTCGTTTCAGCGCTAACTACTCTCTCGGTAATTAACCTCCCTCTGTACTGAAGACGTAGTGCTATTAGCCAATCGGTCGCGTAGTAGAATCTAATGAGTTTCAGCTTCGAGCAGTCATTACTTACGATACGTCCACAGGGAAAAGAACTCGTACGCGAAACCTCTATATTCCAGGTGAGAACAAACTATGTAGTTCCTCACTCTCCCAATTTTGCAATTAATTACGTTCAGGGACTAACTCGTAGGGGTTATAATACACTCCTGTTGATTCTGATGATGTTTTAACGTACGTATAACGCTGATTTATTCAATAGGCTCGATTGGTAACAGTGTGGAATATTTCAGGGGACATTTTATATAATAAATTTGAGGTTTAATATATGAAAGTCTACATATTTAATTTTTTCGTGGAGTTTTCACGCAGATTTATCTATAAGCGAGGCAGTGCTAAATTTTATGTTGAAGTTTCAGTCTGTGACTGCAAATTTTGTCAGAGAATTATTACAGAATCGAGTTTAAAAATCATAAAAATAGAGAAAACATCATTTCATGTACCCCTAACGCATACAGTCAGTGTAATAAGTACTCGTACAGGAACCAATTCAAAATGAAACTTCGTATATTTATTTTATTAATAAATCGTAGGGGAAGAAATAATTAACCAACATTCCTACATATTTTTAGAGTAGAACTTGCATAAATTAAAGTTTATTATTTTTAATCTTAGCCTCTTATTTCTTTTCTTATTAATCTTATTTTAATTTATTTGTTGTACGAAAAGAAAGTTTATCCTCACCTGTTTCGCTTCCTCATGCTCTCCGCGTGAGGGCTCTTGATGTACTGCTCGACGATTTGTTTCCAACGCCTGCGACACAGCCATCCTCTGAAAAAGCTCTGAACTTTCTTAATTTTCTGCATCTCCAACGATCCCTCGGTGATATCCTGCAGCCCAAAACCTGAAACTCCTTGGCCGCCGTCACCGAACAAAGATCCTGATCCACCGCCTTGGGACATTGCCCTTTGTACACACTGCCTCGCCGCGTAGGTTACAGACGCGAGTCTTGGCTTTTCCTTCATGGCGAGCAACTGTGAAAATAAACAAACGGAATCCAAGCGTGACGGCTTGCGAGCGGAATACCTCCAAGGATAACACCCTCGAGCGGGTTCTAGGAATGCGTGACGGGAGACTGGATATTGTGGACTACCTGAAGACGTTGCGCTACATATTGGACGTGACGGTGAATAGGATTCACGGAAAGGAAGAGTAAGTGATGATTCGACTGCGGATTTGAATGCGTTTAGAGGAAAGTTGAATGTAAAAGTGCGCGCAGTATGGAATAATATAAGGAAATATTGAGAAGATATTGAAGATATTGAAAATATTGAAAACAGATATTATAATGTTTGTAGAGTAAAAGAAATTCCTTTTTAGGTTCAATTTTTTTGGATAAGTTTGCAATTTTATTTTTTATAAGAATCCACTCTCTAACAATAATGAACTTGAGTTTGCATTATTGAAAACATTGAAAATGTTGAAAGTGTCAAAAATGTTAAAAATGTTAAAAATATTGAAAGCATTGAAAATATTGATTATATTGAAAATGTTATAAATATTCAAAATATTGAAAGTATTAGAAATATTGGAAAGTTGAAAATATTGAAAGTATTGGAAATATTGGAAATGTTGAAAATATTGAAAACACATAGTATAATATTTGCAGTATAATAGTATAATATTTAAATCGCGAAACATTTTGCATAGTCACTGACAAATGCCTGGTGTTTATTAAAATACATCAATTTTTTATTTGAATATTGTGAGTTTTGTATATGTTTGAGTGAATCTTAGTATACCACATCTGACATAAAGAATATCTTATTAAATCATCCCTCCAATGTTTAAAATATTATTAATATAATATTATAATATAATAAATTTCGTTAAACAGAACCAACTGTTGAGTAAATCAGATATTAACAGTTATCGATGCAACTGTAAACAGTGATAGTTAACGGACCAAACTTGACTACTTGACAGCTACCTCCCATTTACGTCAGCGTAATGCAATAAAGGTCACGTTTGTAATTGACGTAATCGATGAGGTGTACACGAATGAGGTTTCGTGATATGATTGGACGGTATACCTGATACCCCTAACTATAGCCTTGTGCTAACTGTTCCACCCAATTTCCTGTTGTATTGAGATTGAAAATATTCACAAATTTCCGATTATTTAATTTCAGAATTTTCGTCGATGACTTCCTAGTTACACGAACACGGAATTGCTTTTCAATTTACCTCTGAGCGAAGCTTCTTCACTTCCGATGCTAAATCCTCGCATTGCCTTGCATATTGAGATTTATCCGTCTTCTCGCTCTCAATTATCTGCAACAGGTGCAAATGCTTCTGCTCGAGCTTCTCCTTCTGCAGCAGCAATTTGTTGAAACTGTAATCAGTAATCACGTCGTTGGTGACACAGACGTCTCCTCCAGTTTGCGATACAAATAAACGAAATTACGTCGCGTTACCGCCAGAGATTAGTATTACATTAACACTAGGTTCACAAACCACAGTTATTTCAATCCATTTCAATTCGTAAAAACCTGTGATTTATATTTTTTCATATTTTGTATACTTTCAGTTTTATATTTTTCCCGAACTATGCTGACTTTTGTCCCTATGAAAAGGCAAGCGTATATCCAAATTCATTTTTGTTCGAGACACCTAATTAATTTTTATGAATCGACTTCGTTTATTAAAGCGTTACTTCGGTAATAGAAATCTACTAAGTAGACTGCAAATGTTTATTTAGTTGAAGGATTTACCATCAGAGCGCTCTGGATTGCCAACAGAGTCACCTGTTTCATCGACAGGCGTTCTACATTACCAGTAGATTCATTATCGACCAAGCGTTCTACATTACCAGTAGATTCATTATCGACCAAGCGTTCTACATTACCAAATCTTATCGACAGAGCAAACTACCAAACTCCCGACAGGACATGCTCTCCTCTTTCTTCGCCTCGATATTGTTCGAATTTCGTACAAAACATCGCCAATTTCGAAAATGTGGGAAAATTTATGAAAAGGTCCACGAATGCAAATATATATAAAATATCAGAAGATGGGACACCTTTTCTTTAAATTTCGATTCATCATCTGAATCCGTAAAAATACGAATTTGCATAAACATTGGGGATCTACTGATAAGAATCAGTAACTGATAAAGATCTCAATAAACCCAGTGTTAAACATCCTACTATTAACCATCAACTTTGACAAATAATTTCAAATAATTTCTGTATTATCCCTGCAGCTCGTGTGCTGAGGATAAATCTCTCAATCGTGTTTCGCTTCCCTTCTTTTTTTCTATGCGACCACCTTAATGGTTTGTCTTGTCTGGCGAACGTGATCGCCATGATGATTCCTCCAGATGTCTGAAACGAGCTCCGTCTCTGCGTGTGTCACTGGACTGACGCGTTTTTTATCAGCCTGCTTTCTTTCGTCAATAAAACATAATTTTTGGAATTACCTTGTATAATAGTATTCAAGTTGTCCATTTAATTAGCGAATAGAGAAAGAATAAATAAAACAGTGTTTGGTCAGTGGGTTCCATTGTGCCAAATCATGGAAAGGGTTTTAATCACTTTGACTGCCATTTGTTTCATATGAGAGATTAAAAGCATTTTGTAATATTACAGAATGAAAATGCTCGGTGCACATAATAAATTCTATAAAAAACGTCCACGTTTAAGGAAATTTCTACAATAAAGTCTCCGATATAAATGATAAGGAACTTTTTCGAAAGCTTGATATACTCGTTATTTACAAAATTTGAAGTCTTACGTTCTCCTTTCCTTTTATCCTTGTTATTTCATATCAGCCAAGTTTGCGTTGCCATGACAACCAGTCAAAAAAACATACAGAGAAGAGTAAACAAGCTGATGCATTTTGCAATATTTTTCAATGTAAATTCTACCAGATGCATTTCGAAGCCGTGTTTATTTATGTCTTTAAATCTCAGCGTGTTACGTAGATTCCAAATTAAAAATCCTCCACTCTCTACTTGTTTCTTTTATGAATAGAGGTTACAATTATTAAGTTATAATTATCTCAGTTGAATACCTGGCTTCTCGAATGGCATCGATCCAGGTTTTGCAGTCGGACTCCGTAGATGCTTTCAAGTCGTACTGTCGCTGATTTTCCTTCCTGTAGGATATAGTGAAACAGTGCTGAAACAAACAATAATAGGAGGTAAATATTGTAAAGGGAATTGCAATTAAGCGCTATGTAGTTGAAGGATTTACCATCAGAGCGCTCTGCATTGCCAACAGAGTCACCTGTTTCATCGACAGGCGTTCTACATTACCAATAGATTCATTATCAATCAAGCGTTCTACATTCCCAGTAGATTCATTATCGACCAAGCGTTCTACATTACCAAATGCTATCGACAGAGCAAACCTACTCTACCGACAGGACATGCTCTCCTCATTCCTCTTTCTTCGCCTCGATATTGTTCGAATTTCGTATAAAGCATCGCCGGTTATCCCCAATTTGAGCGATGCTCGCGTATATCAATCGAAATCGAGCACTCCGTGCGCAAGCACTGCCTTTCCAGGTCGACGGACGAATCAGAGCTGTTCAGCTGCTGAACGCCGCAGAACAAATACGGCAGAAGGTCAAGCGTATCCGCAAACAGTCGAGCCTTTCTCCGACAGGCGAAGAAATTGGAGCAAAATGTTCTGAGTAAATATTTAACCACGGCCAGGGAGAAAATAGTTTCCCAGCGGGTGAAAAACAATACCTCCTGGTTGTCATTGTTTATTCATGAGACATAAAAAATTTCGTTACGCAACGATACTGCGATACAGGTGGAAAAAAAACAATATTTCTTTTAGCTCATTATTTAACAAATCATGATGGTATTTTTTTCATAGTTTACAGTCTTAATTTTGTAATATTTTGTAATATTTAACAGTAATATTTTTGTAATTTTGTATATTTAACAATATGTGGTAAAAAGAGAACAATATTTCTTTTAACTCACTATTTAACAAATCATAGTCGAGTTTTTTTCACAATTTACAGTCTTCATTTCCTAATATTTTAAAAACAGTAGGTGGTAAAAGAAGAACAATATTTCTCTTAACTCACTATTCAACAAATCCTAGTGCAACTTTTTCCCCAGTTTACAGTCTTAATTTTCTAATACGCAAATAAATATAATTTTCAAAATTTGCTTCCATTGTAATTGTAATATCTCTTGCATCGTTAATGGATAATTATTATACATGTTGATAAGCCTCGTTACGTAGGAATAACATAATTTTATTCGAGTAAATCTTCGTTTCTCTCGGAGAACTATGAATATTCCGACTACTACAGATAATATAACTTGCCGCGTGAGTTTCCCTTTTTTTCAAAACATTTAATTCGCTGCTTTAAATTCCTAATCTTTCTAACATCCACTCGGCGTCACCCGCAAAGGGTGCCTTTTATATCCCGCTTTTCCAACATTTCAATCTTCAATTTGTAATGCATTCCACACGAGGCGAGTGAATTTCTAAGCAAATTATTTTCCCTTCAGTAATTTTCACTCTGTTTCCTCTCAACGATGGCGGACAAGTGTTTCTCTGTTCTTTACGCGTTCTTCTCTGCTGAAGGATAAACGCAAGAGGCATTGCCAGCTTCATGAATAACGCTGAAAACGATTCTCGAGAAGTTTAGAAGAACTTGGGCGTGGAAAATGTGGGAAAATCGTAAAACTGCGGTTTTTGAACTTTCGTTTTTTTCTTTTCGTTTTAAACCAAATGATCAAAAACGGTTTTAAGGGTGGAAACATCTCTTCGAAATAATTTTAGTTATTTATATTTTTGTTCATATCTTTAAAAGCATAAGAAATACCGAACGAATTTTAAATACAAAGTTCAATGGTTTTTACCGTTGTATAACATCGAAATAAGAAATTGAAAACAAAATTATTTTTAATAACATTTTCCCTGCAATAAATCTTTCCACCACCTGCGGCATAAAAATTGTGTTCTTGATTTCGTGGACGTTTCCATGCTGTACAACTTTCATCTAACCAATTTTATTCTATCTGTTATCAAAATCGAGTTACCGTGCAATGTACTATCTGCCAGGATTCTCGACTAAAATTTGAAAAAATCATGACTCTCCATTGGCCAAACGGATTTCAATGATCAAAACGGGAAACTGCGTATCGGTGAATGAAAAATTAAAAAAAAAATACAGAACTGTAAATAGGGTCAATTTTCTAGTTTTTTTTGGCGGAAAAAGTATATAAAAAGAGGCCTAATTTACAAAAATTCATAACTCTCTCAATAATACACATTTTGTAACAAAATTTTTTTTCGTTGTAGATCGCACGATATCCTACAAAAAAGATATAGAAGGTTTTCCTCTAAAACGAAACCCCAATTTTTTAAAAATAAAAAAAAAATTTTTTTAAGAATGTGTAATGGGTTGTGTGTTGGCCTTTGTGGTTTCAGAGATGTCAAATATAAATAAGCAAAATTATTTTTGAAGGAATCTTTCCACTCTTAAAACCGTTTTTGTACAAAAATGGAAAAGGACGTTGTGATTAAGTCACCATGAATTTTATTCCTCCAAAAATTCAAATTATTCGACATGCGACAATCGTCGAAATTCCCTTGTGCGTAATTTCGATGAACGAGTACCTACGGGCTTCGAATTCGAGAATTCCTCTGATTCGCGAGAGGATGAGTGAAATTGTTGCTGCGTTCTATTATTCGTGGAAGTCGAGACAAACTTAAGAGAATAAGGTTGCGAGGCAGCTGAAATCCTGTGACGTTGAAGTCTGGCGCGGGGATTACCAGTGCCACTCGTCATTATTGAGGCTGAATACGGGATTACCAGCAGGCATAGCCGTAATCCGCCTAACATAACACGCAAAGGGAATTGGAACAACGGAGATTAACAACAAACGCTCCAGAAGTGCTCTCCGTTTCGTCGAAAGCGCCTCGGTTCCTCTGCGATAAAGCGGCGCGTTTAAAGGGGCGTCTTTGTCCGAAGAGCGCCGGGCGCCCAGTTAATTGGACGTGCTTATTAAAACTGTATCGATTAATTTTCGATCGTGTCGAGGAACTCTACCGTTTCAAGATTATTTCAACGAATCGGTTTCGCAATATGGCCTCATTGAAAATGAATCAAGCAATCGAGGAGGAAGCACAAATGACGATACCAGTGAAACTTGAGCTATTGAGCCCACATACTGAGAATTTAATGCCATCATTTCGGAGTGTACAATAATAATAGTAAATGTCACGGTTATAGAGCGATTTAACGTGTGGTTCATAACGAACACCTGGAATAATTTCGTATTGTTGGTGGAGAAGTCTCTTAAGTAGTATATTATATCCAAAAGTGGTTTAAATGGCAAAATTTTGGTTTTGCAATTTTATATAGTGATTCTACATCCCAAAATGAGAGGAAAATAAAGAATGGCGGAATTGTGTTGGAGGCATGGTGTTCGAGTAATTAATTGTTGAAAGTATGCGTCGATGAATTATTGACTCGTACTACTTACATCAAAACAGTAGTAGTAGTATAAAGCGTCCCACAGACTGCTCTGACGAGGCGTGGGCCCACGTCATAAGACGCGTGATATGAAATTCTAACATAGGGTTTCACGTGACGACGATCACATTACCCTGACGTGACGTGGGCTGATGCTATCTGACGAAATATGCGTTCTGACGCGTCAGGAGCATATCAAACCTACTAGATTTTCCGTGAGCGTTGGAAGGCGTCAGGAGACCGGGTGCTTTCTAGAATCCTATTTTCCATTTTCAAGAGATAAACTAATTTCAAAAACATTAAAACTGCACTAAAGAGTATTAAAAGAATTTCTAGTTAATTTATATGAATTTATATGACCATTAATTTATATGAGCAGCTGTAAATATAATTGCTTAAAAGTACGAAAAAATGCATTGAAAAGTATGAAATAATTTATATTTAACTGCATTATCCACCAGATCTTGTAAAATTATTGAATAAGGAATTTTTTTTATTGAAAAAATTAATTTATATAATTATTTACTTATTCATACCAATATTTATATTAATTTTAACGAAATTGATTTGATTAGTTATTCTTCTTTCTGTAAATTTATATACATTAAAATTATTCATATTGATAATTATATGTTTAGTAGCTAACCCTTTTTATACAAAGTGGTTGAGCTTCTAATTCAAATTATTCTTTATTATGATCAAAGCATCTTATTGCTCAATCAGTTTCCTATGAGGTAAGATTATTTCTTATATTATTGTCCGTTTGACAAAAAAAGGTGTTAGCGATTTGATGAGTGATGCTTGCAGTACAGGCTGACGTATTCGCTGCTTCTTCAGGTAAAAAATATCCGAATTATGTGATGTTTGATATCATTTTTATCGGAAAAACATAAGGAATCCATTGATATTACTTTCCCGACAATCGGATGAAAAATATAAACATTTTATGTACAGCAGTTCATCATTTTACGATGGACTGCCCGCCTTTGTTCTCGGCCGAGCGCCTACCTGGGTTCGCTCAAGGGTCTGGGATCGAACGGGCCATCGACTCATCAATTTCTCATAAAATCGAATTCTTTATTCTTCATCGAATCCACGTGAACGTGATGGCATTGTATTCTTGGTGTTCTCCCGATTAAAATGATATCTCACATCGCGTAAATCGAACTATTTTTAATGAAATAACTTTTCAATTATGCAATCAGATTTTTCATATAATTTCGTTAATTAGTGTCCAAATTATGTCATGTGTGGTACCATTTTCATCGCAAAAACATCAGGAATCGTTTGATGTTGTTTCCGCAAAGTTCTGATAAAAATTGCGGAGGTTGGTATTTTCATTTTTTAATGGCGTCAATCTGACTCCGCTTCATGTCTGACATGGACCCACGGAGCCTGATGTGACGTTGGCCCACGTCACGTCAGTGCAGTCTGTGGGACGCTTAAGTCCGTCATGTCAGACAAAATTGTCAAAATTTTGGTTTCTCAATTTTATATAGTGATTCTACATCCCAAAATGAGATGAAAATCAAGAATGGCGAAATTGTTGGAGGCGTGGTGTTCGAGTAATTAATTGTTGAAAGTATGCGTCGATGAATTATTGACTCGTACTACTTACAGCAGAACAGTAGTACTAGTCCGTCATATCAGATACAAAAAATATTCTTAATTCTTGATATCATTTTGGCCTGTGAAATCCTTTCTACATCCCAAAATATACCCACCAATAGTTCGATCTGTATAATAATTTTTCAAACACAATTATAAGTAGAACACTTTGGATCACTGCTGAAGTCTTCTTGCTTTGAGTCTGTATTTTTATATATGTAGATGCTTTTGAAGTCTAACAAGAAAAGTTTTACCTAATCGGTCCACTGACATCTAAGAGAACTTTTGTATAGTGATACAAGTCGATTAAAGTGCGGCAAGGTGGAAAAGAACAAAGTGAATTGAATTACAAATTTCACTGGCAAAGAATATTGAAACGTTTAAGCTCCGAAGCGACGCGTTTCATTATCATTCGAAATTTATCGTAAGTAGAACGTGTAAAACATCGTTCGATCGAATTCGAATAAAGTAAATTGTTATAAATTATTAAGTGAATGATTTAATTGAGTGATTTTAAATGAAGTTTCCGGTCCATATTTGTACTCGAGTGTTAAAATCGAAGCACAATTTACAATATTATTCCAGTAATATTACCCAACGTTTCGCTTCGTTCCCGTTTTAGCCTGACATTTTAAATTATTTTAGTTTGATGCACATGTAAGCTGAAAACATCATAAATTATTTATTACATCGTGATGCAAACGGCGAATCAATAAATGTCGTCAGCGATAAGGTAAATTATAAACGAACAATAAAATTGTTGGTATTTTCGAAATACCTCCGCTTCGATTCTAAATACACACCCACGATCGCTGAAATTTTTTAATTTTAAAAATACGTTTCCGTTCGGTTCGGCGAGCTCGAAATCAAATTCAGTCGCCCAGATTAATTATCAACGCCAAACAGAGTGGCAAAAATTGAATGAAGCTTCCGTAATGAAATCATTTTTGACCAACTTTAATATTCCGTTGGAAAAGAATCGATGAACGCGATAAAACAAAATTTTCGTTTTGTTAGCAACCTCCATGAATATTCACCGTGTTGGGTATCAAGGTGAATCGATAATAATATCCTGTGCTGTTACGCCACATTTTTTTCCTCAACAAAGCCTCATGGAGTGCTAAAAATATCGTTCGCCCTGTTCAGAGACTTTGTCACTGTTTAAATGATTCTTTAACGGAATGATTTCACTCTCAATTACTAAATATCTCTAATACTAAACACAAAGGTAATTACTAATTCGTTTTCTAAAAGAAAAACTTGCAAACATAAGTAGACCCTCAGCGTAAGTCCCATTTTTATCCTAGCACTTCTTTCTGAATAACTTCTCAACAAACCGATATTTCTTCACGAAAAAATTACATGTACCCTCGAAATATGTCTAAAAAAGTGTGCAAAATTCCAGAGACCTATCATTAATGACGTTGGAGAGAAAAATACACGAACGCCTACCACTTCTCTCTGAATAACTCCTCAACAAACCGATATTTCTTTACGAAAAAAATTACACATACTCTCTGAATATGTGCAAAAAAGTGTGCAAACTTTCAGGGACCTATCGCTAGTGACTTCCAAGAAAAAAATTCACGGACGCCTTTCCGGTGTTCCAAGCTGGAAGTGTTGAACCTCATAGAAATCGATGGCTCGTTCCGCGGTAATTTCTCATCGTGGATCACTCGAACGGATCCATTCGGCGATAGGAAGGGAATTAGCGGCGTTCTGGTTGGGCAATGATTGGTAACACTCGTACACGGCTGTCGTGATAAGAGATCAGCGTCAGCAGGGATGCTGCGTGCCGCTTTCGCGGAGTAAGCTCCCATGAGGAGCTTATTCTTAGCTCGAAACAGAATCGATTTATCCCTTCTGGTGCTATGCTGGCTGACGCTGGGGCAATGCGGCTCCGAAGCGACCGCTGGAGAGAGAGAAACGGAAAATGGAGGGCGGAGGGGAACAGAACACGAGAGGAGCCGGCGCGTGGAAAGTTAGACGTGGAAAAGACGGTTGGGGAAGCAGGTGAATCAGACGAGAGAAAGAGTGAAGTGAATGGAGACGGCTTGAGATGAAATCAACGGTCTCGCAAATATCGTAGAACGACTCGCGTTTGTAAAAATAGAACTGTTAGCCAGGAAATAGAGTTCCGTGGAAATTTGAAACAGTTTTCTACTTCGCTGGCTAGAATAATGATTGGAGAAAATGAAAACTACTCGATAGAAACGTTTTAAGCTTCGCCAGATAAATTATTTATGTTTCGATAACGTATAGCAATTTTTTCAAAATTGTTAACACTTCCAGGCTAACACTCTTGAAGATTTTTATTGGGATTAAATTTTGTTTACAGACTATTGGAGACTAGATAATGAAACATTTATTCAGGTATTTATTTTTGTATCTTTATGAAAATTCATGAATCTCGTTCGAATTCATTTGCTTTGATATTTGACTTTCGAAATTAATTTTTTTAGTTTTCAATGCAAAGCTCTGTGACCCATATATGGCGATCAATGTGTTAATTAAATAATCCATTAGTTATGATGTAGAAGAAATTTATATTCTCCTCTACTGACATAACAAATTCCAGTTATTTGCAGATAGAGATTTGCAGTGGGTTTTTCGATTTCGAGCTACCTGAGGATTTCAAAAATCTACAATATCTCGGAAACATTAGAAAATGAGATTATATTTGACCTTGATATTTGACTTTCAGAATTAATTTTTTTAGTTCTTCAGTGAAAAGCACTGTGACCCATATATGGCGATCAACGTGTTAATTAAATAATATATTAGTTATGACGTACAAGAAATTAATATTCTCCTCCACTGACGTAACAAGAACGCATAGTATCTCGAAAACGTTGTGAAATGAGATCATGTATTAGATTTAAGTATTTTCGATAATGGAAGTTGTAGTTTATATTGCTTTATAAAATATTGCATATGAAATGTTTGATTATTCACTCTCGGTAAATTAGCTCCATTTCGCTACGTCACTATTGCTTATTGGTGCTTATTTTAATTAATAAAATTAATTTATAACAAAAATACAGATATTTAAATATTCTCAACAAAATCGAACAATTTAATATCCATCGAACTAGTATCATACGGTTTACTTTTTAATTGAAAGAATCTTTTAATTCCATAAATATTAACATTGCTACTTGCAAAAGCAAACTATGAATTTGTATTACATTACTGTTTGGAAACACAGGCTCGGTTTATAATATATGCTTCCGCTGTGTGCACATGTATGCCACGCCTGATTATAAGCAAGGCAACGTAATAAAATTATACTACACTTACAGTTAAAAGCACGTTTTTGCATTAATATTCAGCGCTGTAATATTTCACGGAAAATCGGAAGGATAAAGGAAAATTTGTTTCTGTAGAATTTGAACTTGGATAAAAAAATTAATACGGTACTTAAATTAACAAAAATAAAAATATTGATATATTGTAAATTTCAATCTAGTTATGGATTGATTAGGTTTAGGCTTGCCACCCATACCGATTTCATCGAAATCGGAGTTTGTTACTGCTAACCCTCCCCTCGCATTTAGGACAATACCAAATAGGTCAACTCGGTATAGTAACCCATTTCTCCGCAGTAGGGTAAAAGTAATTTCCCCTGGGTCACCAGGTATGCCAGTTACAGGTTGAAATAGCAATTTGGTAAACAGACCTCGCATATGGTCACCCGATATGTTCATAATAATCATTACGGTTTCGACAATTATTTCTCTGTACTGCGATAAATCGATAGGCTATTAATAAAATCTAATGTGATTACTAAAATTTAAAAAAAGAGTGGCATGTGGACTTAGAATCTACGATAGAACAAGATAATAACCATGTCTTTCCTGAGTAGACTTATTGCAAAATATATGCAATAAATATTTCCAAACGTGATTAGAAAAATTGAACCTAAATAAGAATTTATTTTACTGTTTAGTTTACTGTTATTTATATTCTATTTCTTTCTTTCATTTACTCCTTATTTTACTATTATTTATTTACTATTTATTTTACTTTCACTGCAAATATTATAACATAAGCTTCACTTTCACTTTTCTTTATATTATTGCTTGCTGCGTGCATTTTGCAGTTTCTTGCACATCCAAATTTTCTATAAAAGTCCTCAGTAAATTATTAAAGTAAATTATAAATTATAAGTTACATTACAGTCAGTGTAATAAGTATTCGTACAGGAACCAATTCAAAATAAAACTTCATATATTTATTTTATTAATAAATTTTATGTGAAGAAATAATTAACCAACGTTCCTACATATTTTTAGAGTAGAATTTGCGTACATTAGAGTTTATTATTTTTAATGTTAACCTCTTATGTATTTCTTTTCTGATTAATTTTATTTTAAATCGGTTGCTGTACGAATACTTCTTACACTGATTGTATATTAATATTGTATAAAAGTCCTAACGAGTACCGAATAACCAGTGGAATACTTTTCAAATATGCATTAATTATCTATGATAGAACAAATGAAAATATCAATCACGTAGGTTATGTTTCGATCGGTGGATGCATCGGTCGAATGATCGATGTGTTCGGCATTTTTCGGGTGGCTTCGCGAGATGTCGTGTCGCGTTGTCGTTTTGTTGCTATGCAAGCGGCTGGAGGGTATGCGACAGTTTATTTTTTCAACGTAACGGTCGTGTTGCGTCATTCTTCTCATACTTTTCCAATTTCATATTCTCAAATACATCCTATTTACTATTTCTCACGCGTCTAATTTATTCGCCACTCTCTATTTCATAACAGTCTTCTATAAAAAATGTAACCAACCTAAATAGCCATCGAAATTAATCTCAAGAATTAATCTCACTTCATTTCGCTAAGAACGTCACACGAGGCTCGATTTCAGTCACGCTAATATTTCACAGCATCTGTTCTACGCTAGCACAGCGTGCTATTCGATAGCAGACGTACAGAAGGCACGCGACCAGCCCGCAGCTCGTATCGCTAATAAATACTGCTGACCCTGTTTCGCGGAATGTCGGCCACATTATAGACACAAATCGGATTAACAGTCGCGGAACCAAAACTCATAACGCAGCCCGTGGCTCGTGTTTATTGAACATTAAAATACAATAGACCGCGAAGATACCAAGCGAGCGGATATCGGAACTGTATAGAAATAAATATCGCAACGCTGGTAATCGACAGATGTCGAACGGGATACCTAATCCTCGATGCAACGAAACAGTGCGAATAATTCGTAAATTTGATTGAAAAGTAATCCCAATAGTTGCTGCGCGAATTGTATTACAAATATCCTCCTCCTAGCATTTTGTTTGAAGATAGATACATTTTTAAATGAAGAAAATGTATGTATATATGTTATTCATGAAGATTTTAATGTTAATATTGTAATTATATTGCAAATATTGTCAATATTCATGAAGATTTTAATGTAAATCATCTTGTCTATTTTCATCTTTCCTCCTACTATTTATACCTATACAAGGTGTCCCTGAATTAGTCTATGAACCGGAAATGGGGGGGAGGGGTAGCTGAGCCGATTCTGAACCATAATTTCCTTTGCAAAAATGTTGTCCGAGGCTTTATTATTGAATTATTAGCGAAAAACCACCGACCAATCACAGCGCCGGAGTAGCGCGCGCTCGGCCGCGAGAGGCTGGCCCGATGGCTGACCCAATGGGTGAGTCGAGCGTCCTGGCTTGAGCCACCCTCTTCCCGGTGAATACGCGCTATAATTGGCTGGTGGTTTTTCATTAATAATTCGAAAACGAAGCACCATCCAACATTTTTGTAAAGGAAACTATGGTTCAGGATCGTCTCAGCTACCCTCCATTTCCAGTTCTTTCACTAATTCTGGGACACACTGTATATTTATATATACTACTTATAAATTTATTATATATTAATTCATAAAATCAAACATATTTTGTATTATAAACCATTATTGATTAATTAGAATTATATCAAATATGTGTGACATATAATTTGAATCCATAAATGTATATAGATAGTCAATCTTAAATATGTATTATTGAATTGAATATTAAATTTAAATAAAACAATTACAACTATTTAAATTAAATACCGCATCAATCCAGTAAATAAGCAGATTTATCGGATTGTTGAGTATTTAGATAACTATTTATACCTATTTATTTATGTATATAGTATATGAGTATATGAGTATTATTGAAAATAAAATAATGTTTTACAAAAGGTACAGTGAAAAGCATGAAATAATTTCTAGTTAATGTATACGAATACGCACTAGCTCTAGATATAATTGCCTAAAAGTATGGAAAAATGCAGTGAAAAGTGTGAAATAATTTCTATTTAAACTGCATTGTTATTCACCATCGTTTGATGAATTTGGTTAAATTATTAAATACATCATATTAAATGCAATGCACCTTTTTCGGAGGCGGCGCAGATGTAAAACTTTTTTAATTCCGGTTTGGGTTAGCTTTTGGTAAAGGCGGCAATATTGAATGCTGTCAATGTATACATGTTTATTGTCTATGAGGAATTAATAGTTAATGTATATAGTATGTACACGGAAATATAGTGCGAGTAGATTTGGGGCTTTTTTGGAGGGGAGTGGCGGCCATATTGATTACTGCTAATGTATAAACTCTCTACATGGAAATACTGTATGAATAGGTTTGGGATAGTATTTGGTGGAGGCGGCGATATTGAATAGTGTTAATCAATATGATGTCTAAAGCGGATATAGTAATAGCAATAATTAATGTCATAAAATTTTTGTTCCTCGAACAGAAAGTTAAACCAAGTTTGATAATATTTAATTTTGGGGATAGCTGAGACGATGCTGAACTACGATTTTGTTTGCAAAAATTTTGAATGGTGTCGAATATTAACGAAAACGAAGCACTATCCGCAAAGGAAATTGTGGTTCAGAATTGTCTCAGCTACCCCCCCATTTCCGGTTCTTACACTAATTCAACGACACTCTGTATACTCTACCCATGGAAATACTGTCTGAATAGGTTTGGGATAGTATTTGGTGGCGGCGGCGATATTGAATGGTGTTAATGAATATGATGTCAGAGTGGATGTAATGATAGCAATAAATAAAGACCATATCTTTTGTTTCTCCGACAGAAAGTTAAACCAAGTTTAGCAATTTTTAATATACTTAATTCTAAATTTTGCACCGCCTCCGAAAAAGGTGCATTGCATTTAATATGATGTACTTAATAATTTAACCAAATTCATCAAACGATAGTGAATAACAATGCAGTTTAAATAGAAATTATTTCACACTTTTCACTGCATTTTCCCATACTTTTAGGCAATTATATCTAGAGCTAGTGCGTATTCGTATACATTAACTAGAAATTATTTCATGCTTTTCACTGCATTTTCCCATACTTTTAAGCAATTATATCTAGAGTTAGTGCGTATTCATATAAATTAACTAGAAATTATTTCATACTTTTCACTGTACCTTTTTTGAAGTCGGTTAAATTTTTTTTCCAAAAAATTATTTTATTTCACTCTTTTTAGTGGCAATCTATAACCAATAGGTTTCATCCAATAACAACAGTTATGAGCAATATACAGGATGACCCAAAAACGTTGGAGGTCCTTGAAAAGACTTGTTCCGCGGGGGAGGGGGGGTTGAAACAATCTTTCCTTAGCGAAAATGTTGCTCGAGCTTCGCTAAGGAAAGATTGTTTCAAACAACCCCCCCCCCCCCAAAACACCCCATTCAAGGACATCCAACATTTTTTGGACACCCTGTATAATTGTAAATGGGATTATCAGGAATACATTTGCAACTACATGTGAAAGAATTGATTGCGTTTGGTAAATTCCTTGTCGAGCTGCACCAGAGCATAGCAATTTCGCACCAACAATGGTTTTATAAACAATAAAAGTGTCCATAAATTTTTGCAAATGAGAACATCACGAATTCATCTATCATGAAATGCGGAAGATTCCATCGCGCTCGGTAATTTCCTCACCGAGTTACATCATATAATAGGAATTTTGCAATAACAATAGTTATAAACAATACAGAAATTCATAAATTTTTGCATCCGTGATCATTGCGAAAACCTCTCCGGCAGCAAAATGTAAGGGGTTTCATCAATTTCATCGGTTTCAGGCCAAACATACGTGAAATAGTACGCTTTTTGCGATAAAAAGTGATATAAAGTGGTAAAAAATAAGACAAGGACAAATGTTTTGCTATGGGACCAAACGGCAAATGCTCTTCCAGATGCAAGAAGTTTCAATCTGATTGGTCCTTCCGTCTCGGAGTAAGAAGCAAGACAAAATATTTCTGTTTAAAAAAAAGAACGGGTAAAAAATGACAAATCGCAAAAAGTCTTGATAGCAGGGTCACCGGGGGGACATGGTCTACAAGATGCAACAGGATTCATTCCGATTGGTCAAGCCATCTCGGCGTAATCGGTGAACAGACATTTTCTTCGAGTATCTAAATAATAAATGTATTACTAGGTTTGAAAAATAACTCTTAAGAATGTTATTCAAGCATAAAAGAAGATTAATTAATCTGGTAAAGATATTTCCTGCTGTCTCGTAAATGTAATTAGGCTCTGACCTTTGTCTCGAGAATCCACGGTTAAGTAAATTATCGAATATGAACCGAGGTTAATTTTCTTTTCAATTTTCTTGAAGATAAGAATTTTATTTAACCTCTAAGGAAGTTCAATTAATTTTTACAAATTAATCTGTAATATAGGAAAATGATAATTCCACCTCATTTCGCTACGTTCACCAAGCAAAAACGCAGAGTTTCACCAAATTTCAAATATGCAAATACTCGGTTGTGGTGCACAGTGCGCGCTTTATAACGAAATTCATGGAATTCGTTGTCAGGTAATTAATTTCCCACCTGAAGCCGAGCTTGCGGCTTTATCCTCGACAAAGCAAAAGTTGGAGAGTAAATAGTAATGTACACGACGCAATGAGTTACTTTCTACCCGAGGATATAAGTTGCCACACATTTTTCATTAGGTTAAATCCCCGGTATTAATATAACGTTTCAGTAAACTGCCCCGTGTCACCGAATCTGATGCTCTAAATTTGGCTTTTTCGTTCCGTTACATTTGTTTATGCATCGTTGTTGCGGTGATTGAATAAATTAACTACGTGCGTATTAATTAAGTACGTAGTAATTAAGTACGTATTTGATCGGGAGGTGTGAGTATGTTAGAATTCAGAAATGAACTGCTGTCCGGGTGCAGTAAGTAGTATGATGACGCTTCCTGTTATCACCACTAGAGGGACACCGATAGGACCACGCTTTTCTCACAAGTAAAACGGTCCGTCAGTATTCATATATAAGCCATTCCTGACCGACTTCTAAACATCTGGACTTACCTACAAGAAGCTGAGTAATATAAAGCTTGTGCTCTAGATACCATCTATTCCCAGATACATTTTCCTAAAAATTAATTAGATAGATTTTCCTAAAAACTAATCATGCAAATTTCACACGTCAATAGCACGAATCATGTATCTTATCATTGCGTTCTACCTCAAAATAAATAGACAAGGATTCCTTCAGTGCTTTTTTTTTATTCATCTCACTTTAAAACTTCCAACGATTGTGCACCATTTTTCAAAATAATCCAGCCCTGCTGTCAGATTGAACTAGGTAAATCCTCAATCACTATCCTGATTCCCTTAAAGAAACTAATCATGCAAATTTCACACGTGAACAGCACGAATCATTTATCTTATCACTGCGTTAAACCGCACACGAACAGGCAAGGATTCATTCGACGCTAATTAGACTCCAACTTCGATGAAGCGATCCCTCGACGATTATTCCACGTCGTCACACTTGATATTCCTGATTAACAACTCGCACCCGTGAACTTCATTCTGGGATAACAACATAATCCTCCGCGTGTTTAATTACGTACTTGTTGACTTAGCATCGCTAATGCGTGAAACAAGCGTAATTACAGAAATAAAGGGACAATTTACATTCATTGGCACGGTCGTTGTCGCGAAAAGCGATCTGTGGCAATCCCTACACGAAGAACTTCGTGACACTGAGATTTATCTAGCTTGGAGTGAAGAGTGAAGTTCTCGAGTGAAGAGTATAGACAGTTTGATGCTTAGCTACTTAAAATTTAGTGAAAAGGTTAAAAAGTCTTTAAGGATAGTACATCTCTGCTCCTAGAGTTTCGTGAGAGACTCTGTGAAGTTTAATTACAGTCGCGTCAAAAGTTAGTAAGTATAAGAATTCTTTAAGAATAGTAGCCTTCGCTTGTAGGTTGCAGATAAATCCCAACGACGCGAGAAACTCTCTTGGCACTGAACTTTATTTATGAGGAATTGAAAGGTGTGCTGGGTTAGGTCTGGTGCTCCATTTTTTAATGGTTTTGAGGTTAGAACATAACCTCGCAGATTTAAAAAAATTCCTTTTTTTCGTAGTGTAAGAAGGAGACAGCTCTGATCACTAGAAAAACTGATGATGATTTGACAGAGACAGAACAGGAAAAAGAATGAATTTTGCACTAATTTTAAGATTTTTCGTATTCTGCATTTTTGTTTGTTTCTATTGCCAAATATTTTAAAAATAAACTGAACACGTGTTTGAAAGAAAATTTTGTTCTCTTCGTTCCAAAAAACCCTTAAATTTCAGGTATAATATCAGACAAAATTTCATAATTAGGTACCAATGGTATGCTATGAAAAAAAAGAAAGAAAATCTCAAAAAACTAAATTTTAAAACGTTGCTTTTAATTTTCCAAAAATTCGAAAGAATGGAGCCGCCTCCTTATTGATGCACACCCCTCAATTCGATTTAGTAAGTACACAATTCTTTGAAAATAATACATCTGCTCTAACTGCATCACTTTACATGTGACTGTGCAATTGTTGAAACAAGCCAATATTGTTTTCGTTAACACGGTGCAAGACTTTTAGATAGGAAGCCTTACATAAACAAATCTTTCCCTACTAAACTCATTTCGAGTAGAATTTCTAGGCCCAAAGTTCACCTTCGAGTGCATAGTATATCAAATAATATACCACGAAAAGACAGTGAAGAATATGGCAATATAAAGAGTACTTCGCATGCCACAATGAGTTTCACGCTCATTTTTCGCGTCAGCCTCAGTATGTTTAACCTTCTCTCAAAACTGCCGGTACTCGAGCGAGGACTTTCTCGGTCGGTAACAGCACGTTTCGGCTCGTAAAGGCTTTCAGACGACCGCGATAACAGGCTACAGTTCCGCTGTGTTAATTGCATCGAACACTAGCGGCAGCCAGAGACGAGCCCGTTCCTGCAATTTCGTTCGAGTCTCTAAAGAATCGTTTCGCGAACGAAGACTTATCGTAAATGTTTCCCGACGTATGGATCTTATTCCAATTTATTCTTTTCCCGTTAGCGATACGATTGAGGATCGTTTCGCTTTGTACAATGTGTACGTATTCCCGCTCCAACGGGATCTACCTACTGCAACCTCAAGGCAGAGGTATACTATTTTCAAAGAATGCTATGCATATTAAGTTGGGGTAATTGGAGAGAGTGTTGCATCGAGGAATACATTTTGAAAAGAAGCTTGCAAGTTTGAAATAAATGAAATTCAAAACGTAAACAGATTTTAGAAACAGCAAAATATTAGTACTATCAATTTATATTGTTACTTAAACGGTTGGATAGCTTCAAAATTTTTTGTATTATGGATTATCATTCTATATTATTTGCAAAATGTGTCTTTAATTATAGTTCATTACTACAAAAATAAGTGTACTGAGTATACAATGTATACAGTGTCCCAGAATTAGTGTAAGAACTGGAAGTGAAGGGTAGCTGAGACGATTCTGAACAAAAATTCCCTTTGCGAAAATATAATATGGTACTTCGTTTTCGAATTATGAACGAAAAACCACCGACCAATCACAGCGCGTATTCACCGGGAAGAGGCTGGCTCAAGCTCTGGCGTTCGAGTCAGCCATTGGCCCAGCCATCGGACTAGCCTCTCGTGGCTGAGCGCGCGCTACTCGGACGCTGTGATTGGTCGGCAGTTTTTCGTTTATAATTCAAAAACGAAGCACCATCCGACATTTTCGCAAAGGAAATTGTTGTTCAGAATCGTCTCAGCTACCCATTTCCGGTTTGTACACTAATTCTTCGACACTCTGTATATCTGTCACAGCAGAATAACAAAAGAGAAAGTTTACTTACTAAGTTTGCTAGCTTAATGAGTTGCATGCCTTCAGAATTTTTGAAAAGTCAAAACTTCTGTTATAATTGATTATCATTCCATATTATTTCCAAAATGTGTCTCTAACTATAGCTCACAGCCAATAGGGTTTCTCAGAGTTACACTACAATATTACTCTTAAATAATTCTTCTGCTTACTAAACTTTAAATAAATATAAAATTCGAACAGTTCGTGTTCAAAATAGAGAACCTTTGTCCCAGAAACTCTGTCCAATTTAAATACGAAGAAACGTCCAACGAACTGTTTATAACAATGGCGTGAAGTATTTGGTGGATAGCGTGTATTGGTGTGAATGGGTGCCTCATTAAAAGCGACTTTGCGTCGGCTTCCTGGGGGCTCATGATGTTATTGATCATGCTGTCGTGCGTCATAATACTTCCTACCACTATCGAATCGACGCGCTGCACTATTAATGACATAATATTTATTAACGCTGTTAGCAGCGGATGGCTGACACGCGCAAACAACAAATGAGCTCGGGTCGGAGGTGAAATTCACAGGCCGACCGCGGTTTCGACAAAACAATGAATTCGACGCGTTGCTTATCGATCATTCAACTTGTTGCATTTCGGGAGTGGGGGGTGAGGCGAATTTTCGTGGACTGTTGCGCACTGCCAGATCGGAGCCTGTGAGAATCCTGAATGTATTATAAATTTGTCTATGGGGGCAGTTTACGATACAAATTTATAATAAAATTAATTAAATTTTCTTTTTGAAGTGGTTCTTCTTGAGATAAGAAAAACCAGAAAGAATAATTTCTACGTTGTAATCCAGTTGTTGTAAAGGTAATGGAACTTTCTATAGCAGTGCTCGCTTCAAAGAATCTCATTTCATTAAAAGGTATACAAAAATATTATATATACGCGATTCAGACTTTGCCAGAGAGATAACTACTTCAACACAAAGAAAATTTAATAATTTATAAAATACAATGGAAATTTTCAGGGTATCCTTGAGACGTGTTGAATAAGTCACAACAATAAAAACAGAGATAATAAAAAGATGCACGCTACGTGTGTGAAGGTGGCGTCAAGGTCACTTTGTTACAGGTCATTAAATGTGTTTTTATCGGTTACGACACCGCTCTAAAAGAAAAATACGCGATGCTATTTAAAACATTCAGTATCAGCCTGATATCTCGTTAAATACAAAATTAAAGTGTTTGCATGAAACATATTTTGTTTACATGTTTTTAAATAGTAACATTTCTAGCGAATAAATTCAAAATATATTATTTTTATAATTTTGTACGCCTCGGACTGTAATGTAAACAATTTTGTTTAAAGACTTTGGACGTGTTTTTAAATAGTAACATTTCTAATGAATACATTCACGATATATTATTTGTATAATTAATAAAACGATAATCAATAAAAGCATTTCCTACATATTTGTTAATCATTTTTTATAATCAGAAACTTGCTGAGAATCACACGACTGTAACAAACTTGTATTGGAAGTTGGTCGATTATGAAACCCGGGAAATGTTATTGTAAAGCAGGAAGCGTAATTCCTGAAACTTTTGAAACGTAAGGAAACGACGACTGAAATCGAGTTTGTGTTGTTAAGTGGGTTATCTCGGTGGAAAAGACGCCCCAGTGGAGGAACTGTGATCATTAGCAGAACTAACAGCTCTCGAGATTTCTATTTCATTTGCCTGTCCGCAGTTACGTCAATATAAATGGCGAAATTTCTCGAATTTAAATTAAACAGAAACACGTTAAAGCGGCGGATGATTAAATCTACAATTACAGCTAACAGTCACTATAACACTTTGCTAGAAATGAGCGATTAATTCAAGATGCATACAAAATTTATCTAATGTAGTTTAACTAACCCAATTTGTTATTAAAGCCACGGTATATTATTATTTTCAATCGTTAGTTATCTAAGCTGTTTATCAATATTCGAATACGGGAAAACAATGACAAAAAATTAATAATTTATGTAAATTTGTCAGGTAACAGTTTACATAATCAAATAGGTTTATGTAACAGGAGCTTGTTAACTCCACTTAAAAATATACACTTAATCATACTTTTAGCTCATTTTTCGATGTATAGGAATATTTTAATTTTTATGATCTGAAAAATGACTTGCAAAAACAATGTGATAACGCTTGCTAAACAAATTCATGTGATTAAAAATCAAAGAAAACAACTACAAGTATTTCTTATTATTTAATAAGCTTCAAGTATTAATGAAGAAATATACAACGTGTCCCAAAAATGCTGAAGGTTCTTGAAACTTGCTAAACAAATTGTTCATCTGATTAAAAATCAAAGAAAACAACTACAAATATTTTTTATGATTTAATAAGCTGCAAGTATTGATAATAAAGAAATAGGAGGGAAGAGGAGACGAAAGGGAGGAGAAAGATATGGGGGGCGGAGGAGAAGGAGGGTTTTAGGAGAAGAACGGAGGGATTTTGCAGTGGGGGGGGGGGGATCTACGAAGGAAGGATGGGAAACGCTGAAGAGAGGAGTTACAGAAGCGATAAAGGAGAGGGAAGGGGAGTGGAGGGCGGATGGGGAACGACGAAGAGAAGGGAGGAGAGGGTGGTGGAACGAGGAGTGTAGGGAGAGAAAAAGAGGGGTGAGGAGAAAACTGAGGGAGTGGAGAAGAGGAAAAGTGGGAAAGCGGGAGTATGTGGAAGAGAAAAGGGCGTATAAAGAATTATGTGAGAGGAAGAAAGCAGAGGGAGAAGAGAGGTTGATGAAGGAGATAGAAAAGGAAAGAGGCGTTTGGAAAGAAGTGGGGAGGGAGATAGGAATGGAAGAATGGAGGGGGTACTTTTTGAAACTGTTGGGGGGGGGGGGTAGAGAATGAAGTGAGGTGTGGAAGGGAAAGAGAGAGGAGGGACAGGGTGGAGGAAATAAGTGAGGGGGAATTTGGTGCAGCGGCGGGGGAGTTGAGGGATGGAAAGGCGGCAGGAATTGATGGGATGGGGAACGAAGTTTGGAGATATGGAGGTAGAGGTTTCAAGGAGGAAGGGAGAGGGTTGCGCAATAAAGTGTGGAGGGGGGAGGGGTGGGTGGAGGAATGGAAAGAAGGCGTAGTGGTACCGATAATAAAGAAAGGGGAGGGTAGGAGGGTGAAGGATTACAGAGGAGTGACATTGATACCGACGCTATATAAGGTGTATGCGGCGATAATAACGAAAAGGTTGGAGGTTGAGACGGAGAGAAAGGGTGTTATAGGGGAGTGGCAAACCGGGTTTAGGAAGGGGAAAGGGACTGTAGAGAATATCTATGTTTTGAATTATATAGTGAACAGGGAGTTGAGGAAGGAGGGGGGAAAGGTGGTGGCACTATTTCTGGATTTGAAGGCAGCTTTTGATTCAGTGGATAGGGAGGTGCTGTGGAAGACTATGAGGCAGAGAGGGAATTGCGAAGGCTTAACGGAGAGAGTGGAGGAAATGTATAGAGTGACGGTAAGCAGGGTTAGGGTGGGGAGAGAGAAGAGTAGGGAGTTTTGGACAGCGAGGGGCCTGAGACAGGGGTGTCCGTTAAACCCGATGCTGTTTAATATATTGGTGTCAGACCTGGAGGTGAAGCTGAAGAGAATAGGGAGAGGGGATCAAAGTGGTGGGAGGGGGGAGGTGAGGGTTCTGGCATATGCGGATAATATTGTGGTGGTGGCAGAGAGTGAGGAGGACATGAGGGTGGTGATGGCGGAGCTGAAAGGGTATTTTGAGGGGAAAGGCTTAACGGCGAATGTGGATAAGACGAAAGTTATGAGATTCAGGAAAGGAGGGGGGTGAAGACAATAAGGTGAAAGTGGGGGAGAAAGGAAGTAAAGGAGGTGAAGGAGTTTAAGTATGCAGGGTATGTGTTTGAAAGGAGGGGGGGGGCAGGAGGAACAGATAAAGGATAAGGTAGCCAAGGCGGTAGGGGTGATGAGGCAAGTATGGGGTTTGGGGCAAAGGAAGTTTAGAATGCAAGGGGGGGAGAAGGGTATGGCTATGTGATAAATTGGTGTGGAGGGTTATGAGCTGTAGGGCAGAGGTTTGGGGTTGGAAGGAGAGGAGGAGTATGGAGGCGTTGGAGGAGAAGTACATTAGATGGATAACGGAGGCGGATTGGAGAACGCCGGGGTATACGGCGAGGTAGGAAGTAAAAAGGGATAAGTTAAGGATAAGGGCAGGGAAGAGGGCGTGGTATTTCGAGGAGAAGGTAAGAAGGGGAGGGGGTAATGGGAGGATATGTTGGGAGGAGATGAGGAGGAGGAGAAGGGGGAAGGTAAGATGGGAGGAGGAGAGGGATAAATTTTTTGAGGACAGGGGTTTGTGAGGGAGAGGAGTTAGAGAGGAGCAGGGAAGAGGGAAGGCTAGAGTATGCGGAGCTGGAAAGAGTGGATAGGGAAGAGCAAGGGAGAGAGGGTTGGTAAGTTCAGTTTAGGAGGGGGAAATGGGGGAGGAAAGGTATTGGGAAGATAGGGATGGAAGACTGTGCAGGGTATATTGGGGAGAAGAGGAGACGTGGGAACACGTGCTGGAAAGGTGTACGGGGGTAAGGGGAGAGACGGGAGAAATTTTGAGTGGGTCAAGGGGCGGAGAGGAGTGGCTGAAAGAGTTGGAGAGAGTGAGGATGGATGTAGGAAGGGACAAATGGCTACGCCGAAAGGGGGGTGTTTTGCTCACTCACTCACTCACTCACTCACTCACTCACTCACTCACTCACTC
>NC_071981.1:7540001-7562949 GCF_026283585.1 Hylaeus volcanicus | reverse complement strand
GATATTTACTATTCACCTTTTTTAAGTTAGTGTTCTACGATATACAGAGTGTCCCAAAAATCTTAGACCTCTGATTGGTCGGGGTTTTCCGTTAATATCTCCTTAACGAAGCCTCGGACAACATTTTCGCTAAGAAAAAAGTTGTTTCAAATCACCCTCCGAACCTCCCCCTTCAAGGACCCCAAAGAAATATCGAATGTTAAGTATGTTTTGTTAAAACAAAATTAATTATTTTCATTTAAGGACTTTACCAAGGCTAGATTCTTCAAGCCTCGAGTTCAGTTACTGTTTCATAAGTATCATTCTCGAAATATGTATCTTTCGAGGTATGGAACAAAAGAAATACGTTGTTACGTATACAGAAACTCTCCGTTTTTTTAGAAGTCCGCGTTCATTAATTTTATTTTATCTATCCTTCTGGAATTTAGAGCTCGGTCTCCCTAGAGTGCATTCTGCAGCTGCATCCTCTTAATATCATCTTTGACTCGCGTTGCGTGAAAAACTCCTTATCTACAGTTTCCCAGGGAACACAGTTGTCCACCTCGGAGCAACGAAAATCGTAACCGTCAGATTTCCAAATATGGAAATCACCGATGAATCCCCGCTAACATTTAGGAGTATATAAACCCACGATTTTCGTTGCTCTGCGGGATTAGAACGATAGAGTTACGTCGAGTCACATCACGTCGATCGTTGTAGAGTGTGCTTTAGTGAGATCGGGCTTCAGTTTTCCTTTCGATCAAGTTAACCTTATAGATCCGTGAAAACGGTTTATATCTATTACGGCAATTAGAACCACACTCGACCCCCGCATCGCCAGTGCGTCAACACCGTGCAACTTAATGATAACTTCTACTTTCAATACACACAACCGCGACAACACAACACTTCACAATTGTAATTAGTATGGTTATTTTGAATATATTATCTTTTGTTTAAACTTAAAGGTTTCCTAAGTCAATTACCAAACCTTCACGATATAATAAGCAATTCTAACCTGTGTAACGATCCCACAACATAATAACTTTGCCGCTCGAGTTATTATTAGGTTAAATTAATAAATTGCGAGGCTTTATTCGCGACTCGTAATATACATCAACGATACGATTCAAGCTCTGTGTATTCAACCCGAACTCCTAATCTAACCTATCCTGCGGTTACCCTTCACTAATAGATACCAATTCCTGCTACCTATCTGACTTCGCGCCAGAGTCGCTGCATTTTTCCAACAATCTCATAATTCGAACCTTACCCTACGGTTACCCTTAACTGGGAGATACCGATTCCTGCAACAATCTGACTTAGCGTCAGAGTCGTCTGCATTATCTAATCGATCCTCAGTCTTCGGCACCATTGATACACACTAATTAATCGTATTACTCAAATTCTCAAATCTAACCCACTCGCTGGGCTCACACACGCGTTGCTATCGCCTTGGCTCGTAACAACGTTGAAATGGTCGTTGGTCAAGTGCTCGTATAATTGAAGCGACGCTTGGCAGCGGTTCAGATAATAGGAGTTCAGCAGAAATTCGCAAAATCAACTATTAACAAAAATTTCGTTTCGGAAATTTCGATAGCAGTGCTACTGTAACGTCATACTTTTCACCATTCAGACGTAAAAATTATAGATAGTTATGAAAGGTTATAGAAAAGTATAAGAATAACAAAAAAGTAAAAAAATTACGCTAAGTACATGAAAAAGTGGAGGACTCAAAGGGTTATCATTAAAAAATAGAAGATCCCTATAAAAGACTACAAGAAAGAAGAAAAATATGTGAAATCGAAATGAGCTGCTAGTACATGTATAAAAGGTTATAGAAAAGTGTAAGAATAATCCCTATATTGTTTTATTGATTCTTTAATTTTGTTGGGGAAATGCGTTCTCACACCTATGGCTGGTTGCACGTTTTATTGATTTTCACGAATGGCACGCTCGCTTGTAACAGTCCGGGAATGAGGCGTACGAAAATAAATTGAACTCGACAATTCTCTGGGAAAATCGTGCCACGTGAAAACACCCTGATGTTCCAGACGATACTGCTCGCTACTTCCAGAGTGTGATCAGTGTCACGTAGGAAAGACGTTCCATCGTCTCGACAGGATTGAAGCCAGGAGGGTGAGATGACACACTGACACCAATGTGACACCGGTAGCACAGTCTATCATTTGAAGCTGCCATGTTGGAAAAACGACGATCTTTCTTCGAATGACATGAATCACACACTAAGTATTCAGTATAATTTATTAAAACAGGAATAGTGGAGGTTAACAAATTTAAATGTAAATAATTTAAACTTTCTTTTAAAATTTGATTACAATAGATGCAAGTCTATGTCAAATTTCTATGTAGTTAGAGTTAAGTGAATGGAAATGATCTTGGAGACAAGTAGGATTAAATAAAAGAATATAATTTCAAGTTATGCTTTATGTTAGAATTTAAGATTTGTTGACAAAGACTGAATAGTATTAAAAGAATATCATTTGTTAATTAATTTACTAGTGCAACTGCTACTAGAGACAAGTAGGATTAAATAAAAGAATATATTAGCTTGTTCGGAAAGTAATTTCGTATTTTTTTAGATGAAAAAAAAATACAATTTCCTTATAATATATAAATACTTTAATTTTATTGAATTGTATATTGATCATTTTTGACAAATAAACCTTGACGTTTCAACTGTCAAAATATATAATAATAATAATATCATGTAAATTGAAGTTTGCTGGTTAGAAATACAACAAATCATTCTGGTGGTAAAAATACGAAATGTCTCTTTGAACAACCCAATAATTTGAAGGTGTGATTTATGTTAGAATTTAAGATTTGTTGGGAAAGATTAAATAGTATTAAAAGAATCTCATTTGTTAATTAATTGACTACTACTACTGCTATTAGGGACAAGTAGGATTAATGAGGAACACTAAATCGATAAGGTAGAGGATTTCTATTGGTAATGTGGAAGACTAAATCGATAAGGTAGAGGATTTCTGTTGGTAATGTGAACACTTAAATAAAAGAATATAATTTCAATTTATGTTTTATGTTGGAATTTAAGATTTGTTGACAAAAACTAAATAGTATGAAAAGTATTTGTTATTTAATTGATAAGTGAATGGAATTTATGATGGAAATTTTTAACTAGAATAAGGTTTAAGGGACATTTGGTAAAGTCCTTAAATGAAAATAATTAATTCTGCTTTAACAAAACATACTTTACATTCAATATTTTATGATGTATTTCTCCATTAATACTTGTAATTTATAAAATAGTAAGAAATAATTGTAGTTGTTATATTTGATTTTTAATCAGATGAACAATTTATTTAGCAAGCTTATTCGCATGGATGAAGCAATACAGCTACTACTACTACTATTCTGCTACATCAGGATGACTTTTTATTCCTAGCAATAATTTATAAAATTCCCCTGAAAGAACACTTTCACTATTAGACAATATATTAAACTATTTCATATATATTATATTCTACTACATCAGGATGACTTTTTATTCCTACCAGTAATTTAGAAAATTCCCCTGAAAGAACACCTTCACTATTAGAAAATATATTAGAGTATTTCAAATGCATCATACTAATGCCTGCCTCTCGGCTGTTTCGTAAGCTCTCTCTGTATATAGAGCAAGTCCAACAAGTTGAAACTTTCAGCTAGAATTCCGAGATCCAACGTTCGATAAATCCTAGGTACACAAACTCAACAAGTGCCCTAAGCCAACAAGTTCGAGTAAGCAATTAATTCATGCTGTTTAACAGTTCCATTGTTTCACCTGTTGGTGAGTGCCACGTTTCGAGCAAGTTGTTCCTAAAACCTCGGGTGTTTAACTAAATTCTGCGGACACGTTTAATCGATACTTTTATCGCGCACACTCCACGGTTATTTATTTATTTTCAATAACGAAATCTGTACCATTTCATAAGCCGCGATCATTCGTCGACCGTCACAGTTGTAAGTGGACCAATTAAAAGAAAAATCGAGCGATCTGGTCCATGACAACTTTATTCGCAAAGATTAATATAATATAAATCATTAATATAAATGGAGAGATAAAACTCCGATCCCTTCTACTTATAACTTATTCAGTGTTTATACGTAATTTTTTGTTAAGAGATCATTTTGCAAAAGTGAGTTAACATTGTGGAATGTCAAGTCTTTTTCGTTAATATTTACATATTTACGGAGCGCAAGTGTAGAGATTATAGTAACATTAATATCAATATTTATAGGAACGTACGAAATGTTATTAAACCCAGCTGGTTCGATATGTGGATCTATAAATTAGACTTGCGTCAATATTCGTGTATTTCGTTAACCTACCCGAGAAATTAAATTCGTAAATACTAGCGACAGGTCAGTTTCGTAAAATAGTTCCGTAGTTAATCGTCGAAAGCAAGTCAACCTGTTACTGAAAGATTTCAGAACCCAAGAAAATTACTTCTTTAACGATACTGATTACATTCGCTGGTGAAATGTTTAAACCCTGAAAGCTTTGTTACATCAGCTGAAAAAGGTAATACAGCGGAATGAAACAGACAAAAGGGAGCAGTTTCTGAAAACCATTTTTAATTGTGCCCGACCGTCCAGTCTAATTGCGCGTACTCCATGCTACTCATTTTCCACTGGCTTGATAATTTTGCTCTGTTGAAACATGAATATGTTCAAATGAAGTCACTTTCAAACCACGATGCTTTACGTTATCCCGTGCTAGATGCTTCAATTTTATCCCTTTATTCATGTTTCCCAGAGAAATGTAGAACACGCTCATTTGGATTTAAATATCTCTCAATTTTATTTTCACACGTTTTCGTGCGGAACACTCGGTCGGTAGGGCAAGATTTTTGTTGGTAATATGGAAGACTAAATTGATAAGGTAGAGAATTTTTGTTGGTAATGTAGAGCACTAGATAGGAAAGATAGAGGATTTCCGTTAGTAATGTGGAAGACTAAATCGATAAGGCAGAGGATTTCTGTTGGTAATGTGGAATACTAAATCGGTAAAGTAGAATTTCTGTTGGTAATGTGAAACACTAAATCGATAAAGTAGAGTATTTCTATTCCTTTACAAATAAATTCCCTTTAAGTAACACTTTAGCCTACTTAGACGACTCAGTTGATCAGAATACATGTTCACTACACTATCAATCCTGTTTATCGATACCACTTGATCGTACACGGCATTACTTAGTCTCAGTTTGAAATGAGGACACCATCAAAGCGTCTTTGACATCGTAACCACGCAGACAGGCTTTCTAGACAGTGGCTAATTGCCAAATGCATGTCCGTTGAACATCCTTCGGGAATAATATGTCAAAGGCAATCCTCTTATCCTGAAATGTATTCAGCTCCTCGGCCTTAGATTTGAAATGATAGCTATAACCACTCAAATGACGCGCGACTGTGGCTTCAAATTAGTGTAGCTATTTATACACCTTCTGTCGCAAAACTAACCGGAATGGCTTTAAAAATAACAGAACTAATTAGAAAATCTTGACATAATCATTTTGTTTATTCAAAATACTCTCCCTCAGCCGAAATACAACGATTTGCACGTTCAAAAAGTGCATCAAATGACTTTGTTATGTCCGTGATTGGAATGGTGTTGATATTGCTCGTGCATACACGAAACTTAATGTTAATTTTTTGTTCTTTATTCATTTTTCGACGAACATATATCAACTACTGTCACTTAAATCTGTGTATCTTGGCTTCTAGTGAACGAAATGTCATGAAACTTTCAGAGGTTAATGAAAATTGACAAGAAATCATAAAACAATCGGCCATTAGTAGATAGCGCCACTACATTTATGAAACTAAAACCATTCCGGTTAGTTTTGGGACAGAGGATGTAGTGTACTTTTTCGAGATGAATTTTGTATCTAGGTATGAATCAGAGACCAATGTATATTTGATGTAGGGTAAAACAAGGGAGAAAGTGTGTCTACCGTGCAATCTTCGTAGAATAGTTACCTTGCAAAGAAAAGTATTATTTTCATGCGCAGGAAATTAATTTTTTGAGTAATTAAAAACAGTACTTCTTTCAGCAATTTAACTAAGTACATTTTTATTTCTGTTTCATCAAAAATGTACCCTTAAACAAAATTATTTATACAAAAACGTGGAGTAACGATTAATAAAAATCGGGATATTTAACAAGTTTAAAGACTAACGAGGTGTAAGAAGTTTGACGGATTCTCAATTTATGGTATGATTATACTCTTCGTAATAAATTAAGTTCGCTCTCAATAAAACTGAGCATTAACTTCGTTAGTAATTTAATCCATCATCGCTGCTTCCAAGCTGAACGAGGAAACGTGAGTTGACTATAAATGTCTCGCTAAATGAGTAACAAATACTCCAGTTTAATGTAAGACCTCGATACTTAACAAGGAAACGGATGTTGTCTCTGTTTCAATATTTATTTACAGAATTGAATCGAGATTTCCATTCTGAAAATCTGTTTGCATATTTACAGTACTAATTTATTTTTTAATTTATATTCTAATAAATTTTTATAAGCTTTTCCCTTAAACCCTTGCCCTACGATATAGATTATAATAAATTCCAATATAATTGATTTAATTTTTTAAGATGTTCGGTAAATAATTATAGATAATAAAGTATAAAATAAAATATAAAATAAAATAAATATAAAATATAATAAATATAATAAATAAATAAGTAAATATAAATAAATATAAAATAAAATATAAAATTATAAATTATAAATAAACCATCAGTGGACAAGAAAAGTGTCGTACCTAGAATACAACTCGAGAAGTTTTTGGTATTTAAACTTTTTACTGCTTATTTTAATAAATTATTAAAACACAAGTGAAAAATCGAAAACAAGAAATAAATAAAATTGAATAACATATATAAATTAAATGATATATTAAACAAAACAACAAACTAGTAATTGTGACGGATATACCACAAAATGTTTACTATCTTGAAGTACATAATAAATCAATTAAACATCTAATTCCAATTTCTGAATAAATCCTTGTTTCATTTAAAGTGATTATTATTTCGATAATAAAAAGTGATGTTAAATTTGTTATTTTAAAAAGAAAATTTACGACCTTCTTTTGCAATAATATTTACAAATAATATTTAATAATAATTTCTAATGTCACAAGCAGTTTTCCCTTGAAAAGAAATGGAATAATTGAATCAATCGCACAGAATGAAAAGTATATTAATAAACAATACCAATGAATTGACGTATATTATCAGCCTCGAGGAGTGAGAATGCATTTTCCGATCGAATAAACAAAAAATAATAGAATCGAGTAGGAACCTACTGCGCGCCATTGTGTTCCCATTTGAAAGGACCTGAACGTTAACAAAGCCGAATGGAAGACCAACCTCAGATATATTGGATGTAGAAGATAGAAAACAAGCTGCTAATTGGAGTCACGGAGAAACGCAGAAAGAGGAAAAACTGCCCCGGGAAGGTAGTACAAGCATCGTTGTTTCGCAATTTTTCCACGGATTTCTCCCTGGAGCCTCGCGCGTTCTACGCGAACAGCTTTCGGACCGTATCTCTAAATAATTCCACCTCGAAGCGCAAATAGCACCGGCTGCATGGAAAAAGTACACTCTCCAGTGTCACACGGAAGCTTAGAGAATTAAAGAGTGCATCCCTAAACGATAAAACGGGCTCGTGGGTTTGGTTTTTTAATAACGTAGTCGTGGTGAACGTATAAAAATAGATTTCCTTCTTATTTTTACTAAACTGAGGATTTTTATGCGTTCTTAGGAAATTTGAATGTGTAACTGCAAAATTCAATATGAAATAATATAAGAATATATTCAAGGTAAGGTCATGTTTTGATATTTACAATTATATTTATAGAAAGATTAGTAAATTCTATTTAGGTTCAATTTTTGTTGATACTTACGCATGATTTTATTTTGTATAAAGATCCATGGTATAGTTATTATTCTTGTGGTTTCAGAATTCATATAACAATTAAGATATTTATAATCACGTTAAAACTAGAGAAACTGCACGAATATGTTAGCATAAAAAGTAAGCAACAAAAAAGAAAGGAAAAGAGATAAGACTGTAAAAGGAAATGTAAAACTAAAACCTCGTGATGTGTCAATGTTTAATGTAGGATCAAAAAGAAGAAATTTACTTAGTATTGTAGAACGCTTGATAGGTAAGGTAGATGATTTTTGTTGGTAATGTGGAACACTACATCGATAAAGTAGAGGATTTGTGTTGCTAATGTAGAACACTAAATCGATCAAGTAGAGGATTACACTATACACGGTATAGTTATTATTCTTGCTGTTTAAGAGTTCATACAACAAATAAGATATTTATAATCACGTTAAAACTAGAGAAACTACACGAATATGTTAGTATAAAAAATAACAATAAAAACGACGTTTAAAAGTCTCCCAAGATTTTTCTGAGATGTTGACAAACTTCAAATTTGAGAAACCAGGAAATCACCTTCGACGTGTCAATAACTCCAATTATAAACAATTCTCTGTAGTTGGGGAAAATCGAACAAAGGCTAACTCGCTCGACACAAAGCGAGCTATCGTTACATAAATTCTATAATATATCCCAGGCTATTTGCGATCGATTAAAGAAGTAAATCCTAATGATACTGCTATCTAATCACGCTGATGAATCAATTCAGCGTTGTCGCAATTACCATGGCAAATCGTGTAGGATGACGAGGTATTCAGTGTCCAATCATTCCACAGAAACGTGAGACAAATGCACCAATACTGCGGGATAATGTTACGGTTCGTGTTTCATATCAAAGAAGTAAAAGTATTAGGATCCTCTTACTTCCGCCCAACGCGGATGCTGCTATTAAACCAACGGAACCGAGTGTTATTGAAACAATATAGGAGGAATGTAAAAAGTGGCTTCTACGGCACCTCGCTTCCGGACGATAGGAGACGTGTTATGTCCGTAAACCCCTGCAGGAATTCCAATTTCAAGGAAAGTATACTCCTATTGGTTGAAGATTGGTATCGTCTCGCGCCAAGTACACTCGAAGAAGAGTGGAACAAAATATTTGTTTGACTTTACGTAGCGAGTATCTTGAACGTCTAATAGTTTCCACTTTAACTGTATTGTTCGAAATAAATAGAAATTAATGGAAACGTTTATCAATTTTCTGGGGATTATATAAGAGTATTTAACGCGTTGACTGTCAGACTAACATTCGTGAATATTTCTACACGGGTTTAATTTTGTCTCGAGACAATTAAAAATTATAGTATTTCATTTGTCAGCCCTTCTAAATTCACGAATTATATCCAGATTTATTTTGATTAACGCCTCACCTTCGGAATTATAATTTTAGTTCCTTAATGAAAAGTCCTATCATCCAATTCTGGGTGGCTAGGAAATTGTTAAGGAGGATTGCTAAGGAACTATTGTGTTATGTAATAATGTTGAATATTAAAAAATAATTTAGGTTAGATAAAATAAATGCATGTTGTAGTACTTCAAATTACACAAAAACCGATTGTATTTTGTTATGTGATTGAGTATAAAAATAATTAATGTTATAAAGAATAAATACAATTGTTGTGTACAGAAAATGTCCAAGCAGGTGGAGAGACTGAGAAATATTATTACCAGCAGTGTACCAATAATTTTCGGTACGCGACGTATACTCGTTTATGGGCGTGAAGTGATTGGTGTTCCCAATCGACCGTCGATATATTGATTTAACGAAGGTCGTTATTGCTACGTGTTTCAAAAAACGAATGCACGGTACAATTTCTTTTCCATTAATTCCGAGCATGAGCATTTGTCACCATGAGTATTGAATGATTTATAAAAAAAATATTGAACACTAATAAAATTGTGCAATGATATTAAATGAATAAAAATCTACTGTTCTAAACGATCTAACAAGCTACCGAAAATTTTAGATCTTTCCAAGAAGCTTTCTTTAATCACAATCAAAACAGAATAAAAATTTTTCCTGCCAACAGAGATGAGCAAAACCCTAGGCTTCGAATAAATCTGAAGTTTGCTAATGTGTTTGTCTCGTTTCCTTTTTGGAAAATGTTCAAAAGAGGAAACGAGACAAACATATCGGTAAGCTTCAGATTTATTCGAAGCCTAGGGTTTTGCCCATCACTGTCTGCCAACCTAAACGATCTCCAAACACAGTCCAACAGATTCTCTCACTCTGAATTCTCTATTTTCCTACAAAAAAAGAAATATAAATATCAAATTGAGTAACTTCCTTCTTTTTCGAAGTCGGTTAAAAATATTTCACTTTTCTAAATGTACTCGTACCCTTTCCACCGAGCATGAAATAATTAACGTTCCCAGTCGCAAAGTCCAGGATACAGACTCGACAAGTCTATCTAGACGTCTCACGTTCCAATTTAAGCACCGAATCGATTCCGAGTTCCGTTTACAGATCCAACTTGACCTCGTCAATGGCGTCGTGTGCAGAAGACTCCGAAGCCAACACCGAGAAGGTTATTTCAGCGCCTCTCGCGGACTATGCAAAAGCAGGGACAATGCATGCTGGCAGACAATGGACCAGTGAAACCAGACGCGTGCTTCGATGTAAGGTTCGCCATTGTCATTGTTTCGACGCGGCGAGGGTGACGGGTCCCAATCGATTTCTCGCTGGAGGGTGCGATTCCTTTCTTTGAAGGGCTATCGCGCGAAGAAGATTTGGAAACTTGAGATTAAACCCAATGTCACACTGAAGTCGTGGGATTGCTCGCATAGTAGAGTAGATTTGTCGATTAATCGGTATTCTGATTACTTGTTACTCAAAGAGTATAGGATAGAGGAGAAGCAGCCCATAAGAGCCAATGTTAAAATATAAACTATGAGTTTAGTATGAGTTTTAGCGCCTCTGGTGAGTCAGACCTATTAACCGATCCGAAATCGGCGCCAAAATTCAAATATTCAATCTTTTATGTGACCACGTACTTTTGTTTTGGTAATTTCTTTTATTACTTACAATAATTTATTGGGTAATTGATGTAACCAAACTCTTTGAATGTAATGCACGTTTCAAATCGACGGGCTTTTGTTAAGTCCCGCCTCCTGTCGCGCCCTCAGTCTCCTACAAACTGAATAGTTCAGAGCTTGAAACTCCAGAAGTCACTTACATTCATATTGCTGCTTCTCCTTTATCCTATACTCTTTGATGTCACCGTAACCTAGGCGACAGTGTTTGAATTTGGTGAAAACATAAATTCCTTTCGTGACATATCGAATCATGTACTGCAAGATGAATTATATTGACAGTATTGCAGTAACCATATAAAACTTTTGCACGGTACTGTAAAAAAGTACCCGAGATTTTGTGTTCCATCTTCGAAACTATCCTTGATGTTGCAAAAGAGATGATATACAGGGTGTCCCAGAATTAGAACCGAAAATGGGGGAAATGGTAGCTGAGACGATTCTGAACAAAAATTCCCTTTGCGAAAGTGTAATATGGTGCTTCGTTTTCGAATTATTAACGAAAAATCACGGACCAATCACAGCGCGTATTTACCGGCAAGAGGTTGGCTCAAGTCAGGACACTCGAATCAGCCATTGGTCCAGCCATCGGGCCAGCTTCTCGAGGCCGAACGCGTCCTACTCGGGCGCTGTGATTGGTCGGAAATTTTTCGTTAATAATTCAAAAACGAAGCACCATCCGAAATTTTTGTAAAGGAAATTGTTGTTCAGAATCGTCTCAGCTACCTCCCATTTCGGGTTCGTACACTAACTCTGGGACACCCTGTAGATAGATAGATAATTTTCCGTGGCTTTTTTTCGCAGAGACTTCTATAGTATCATCCTTTGCTCTTCGATGGATGGAAATTATTACGTTATCAGTTTTAATTCCCACGAGACACCAATGGAAGAGAACTTCAGCGTAACACCCTGCCACTTATAAACGAAAATAAATTAGGAATGATAGGAAATTGCATCGAGTCGATTCGCAGTCTTGCACTCTTAACCGATAAAATATTACCAGAGCACTCCCGGGGATTCTGTATCAGGCTACAGTCGTTTCCCAATCGGAATTCAGTGTTATGCGCCAAAGGATAGGAAACGGAAGTGTAACATTGCCTGGAATTCTAAGACCATGTTATAGAAGCACAGGAAATTGATTCCACGTCGCTGAACTTGAGGGGTGAAACCACATTAGGGTGCCAAACATTAAGTGGCTTTCGTCATTTTTTTTAAACAAGAAGGAATTTATGTGAAGCTTTTCTAACCTTGAGAATATTTTAGGTACATTTGGTCATTTTTAAAATACATTCACACTGAAATCTTTGTGATACCGTGTTCTTTTATGAGATTACAATTTTTCAATCAGTTGGAATGATAACTTAAAAACTAATCGTCCGATCATTTTCAAACCTCACATACGTAATTTAACTAAATGCTTTGTATATGAACTAAACAGTGGGAATGAAGTTATTCTGTAAAATAAAATTGAAAATTGGTACTTTTTCTTTAAAAAGTCCGAAATTAAGTCTGGTTTATTGTAACATGAAGACAGGTTGCCTTGGAATAGTTGATCGGTATGCTAGAGTCACTGCAGGTAAAATAGTGCACTTTATCGATAAGGTAAAGTAGTCAGTTGATAAGGCAGTGCACTCCGTCGGTAAGGTAGATTATTTCTAATAGGACAGTCAATTGTCTGACGTAAATTTTCTAGTTTGACTGCGAATAAATTAGTTATTGGAAGCTTGGAACAAAGTGGAGGATGTCTAAAAATAGAATGGTAAAGGGAAGAAAAGAATCCTATCGGTATGGTAGAGTCACTGCAGGTAAAATAGTGCACTTTATCGATAAAGTAAAATAGTCAGTTGATAAGGGAGTGCACTCTATCGGTAAGGTAGATTATTTCTAATAGGAGAGTAAAGTGTCTGACGTAAATTTTCTAGTTTGACTGCGAATAAATTAGTTATTGGAAGCTTGGAACAAAGTGGAGGGTGTCTGAAAATGGAGTGGTAAAAGGAAGAAAGAATCTTATTGGTAAGGAAGAGTATACTGCAATTCGTGTGAATGATAACTTAAAAACTAATATCCGATCATTTTCAAACCTCAGATACGTTTACTTTCACTAAATGCCTCGAATATGAACTAAACAATTGAAACTAAATCATTGTTTAAAATAAAATTAAAAATTGATACTTTTTCTTTAAACCCCGTTAAAAAATTCAATTTTCAAATTTGTTGACCACAGCTTAATTCAAACTATTAGAAAACATGTCAACAATGTCGAAAAATGTTTCATTGACCAGATAACAATTCTAACCTCCAAAATTCTCACCGATGGCAGACTCGACCGAAAACTTGCGACACAGTAAACAGCTCATATCTAAAAACTTTCTGTACGAAACGAATTGTAAAAATTACTAAATATACTCTCAAATATTTTCAATGTTAAACAAAAGTTAAGTAAATTTTTCTTTATAAAGAATTTTCTTTAAGAATTTTTTTTTAAGAAAAATCACGATAAATACTTTATGTTTGACCTTTTAATATGGTTCCCTCCATCAATAGAGAAAAGTCTCCTCTTCGTAAAAGTCAAGACAATTAAGCGGACGGGACAAACGAAACGTGGAACTCCGAAGACGAGTTGAATACTTTGACATAAAGCCAGCTAATTTTCACGGGGAGTACCTTGTAAAACGTACGCCCCGAAGAAGCAAAAGATCCGCAGGAAATTACGCAACTGAAATAGGCGAATTCCGTTTCACCGAGCAGTGGCGTTAAATGAAGCTTAACTACACCGTTGTCCCTTGCGAGCGAACTTTATTATCAGCGCCGGCCGATTTTGCAAAGTTTTGCGTTGCGGGGGAGTTCGTTAAAACTGATTTAACCTTCTCGCGGTGTAAAATTCTTTTTTTCCCCCCGGCCGAAGTTGAACGCAGTTCGCCAACTGGGGTATTTAAATGAAATCAAGGTAAAGAAATTACGCGAGAATAACAAGAAATATTGGTAAACTCGATTTTTCAAAATTTGCAAATTTCTATTTTTGAAATTAGTGGAGAAGAGGACTCCATTAACAGGGTAGAAAATATCTATTAATACTTGAAGAGATATTAATCAACTTCGTAAATTTTCTTAGCAATTGAAAAAATTGCTAATATTTTATAGTATTAATTTAATTTCGGAGTACTGAAATAATAAAGTTGCGCACAAACTGATTAGCAGTTAAAAAAGTAATTTACTTATTCACAAATATTTTACATTATTAATCCAATTTCGAAGCACTGGAATAATAAAGTTGCGCACAAATTGCTTAGCATTTCAAAAAATAATTTACATAGTCGCTAATATTTTGTAGTATTAATCCAATTTCGAAGCACTGAAGTAATGGAATCATACATAAATTGATTACTACTTTAAAAATAACAATTACAGTTCAAATAATTCGTTACTAAATCACGTGAAATATTTGCGAAGCAATGAGTAAACAAAACACTCCACCACTACTGTTTAATTAATTTTAACGAATTACTAATCCAGTTTCAGTTTAATTACGACGCTAATAATTGATTTTAATTGATTATAACAATAATTGATTAAAAACAATCTCAGCTGGGATTATAAATATTTTTGAATTCTAGATATACTGACCATAAATTCGCGTCTGATAAATAACTGGCGAAATGTTTTCGCGTTTAATGAAGCATCGTGTTCCAAACGATGGCGAGATAGTGCAGTGTGAACTTCGGAACGCGTTCAGAAAAGGTATCATATTTCCTCAGAACGGCCTCCGAGGTGTGACACGTTTTCACAGTGCTTAAACGATTTATAATCCTCTTTTGAAGATGAGAAAGTGCCGCGACGAGAGAGACGTGAAAAAAAAAGAAGGTAAAAAAAGGAGTTGACCTGTCAGGCGACCTTTGAGGAAATCGATAAAACAGCTTACGCGTTAACACTTTACGTGTAATTAGTTAACGACTTCGATTATGTCGAAACGAAAAATATTCCTTCCCTTCTATGTCGATGACTGAATAAATTCGATTGACTCTGTAATTATTTCTAATGGGACAATCAATCGCCTAACGTAAATTTTCCACTTTGAACTAAGAATAAATTAGGTAATTGAAGCTTGGAACAAAGTGAAGGGTGTTTAAAAATAGAGTAGTAAAGGGAAGAAAGAATTCTATCGATATGGTAGAGTCACTGCAGGTAAAACAGTGCACTTTATCGACAAGGTAAAGTAGTCAGTTGATAAGGCAGTGCACTTTGTCGGTAGGGTAGATTATTTCTAATGGGACAATCAATCGTCTAACGTAAATTTTCCACTTTGAACTAAGAATAAATTAGGTATTTGAAGCTTGGAACAAAGTGAAGGGTGTCTAAAAATAGAGTGGTAAAGGGAAGAAAGAATCCTATTGGTAAGGTAGAGTACACTGCCAAAGTGCACTCTATCGAGAAGGTAAAGTAGTCAATTGATAAGGCAGTGCATTTTATCGGTAAGGCAGCGCACTCTGTTGATAAAATAGTAAACAAATAAGATAAAAGCTAACATCAGTAATAATTAGACTGTGGATATTTATCCAAATATATATTTTCATAAATACAAAACAAGAATTAAACCTCAAGTGCCTCTGATCTTCTAAATGTTATAGCATGATGTTGATGTTTAATATATTTTTGTACTTGCGCACATTTTCATACATTTTCCAATACTTTCCATAAATGCATAAACATCCGCAATTTAGTAATAAGTAACTATAAATCGTACCTGATTTTTGACATTAGGGTCAAATCAATTTAAAAAAAAAATTGCGTCAAGACTATCGTTAACAATCGCGTAATTTTAGAAGGTATTTGCATACTGGCACTTCTGTCACGCTGCAGGATAAGTACACAGAACGGGGCATATCAATCAATTTCAAATACAGTCATATAGTGGAGGGCTCGCTTTCTTGTGTCGTGCACGTAATATTATGAATAACAAGTTACACGGAAAGCATGGACTATCACACGCTAATATTCCCGGGACCCCTATTTGTTTGCGCAAACGCGTCGATATTTGTTCCATTTATACCTGCGTAGAGGGACAAAGGGAGACCAGGCGAACGAATGCACCTGAACTCACAGTATTCGAGATTTCTATGGCAGCTTTCAAAGGTGTATCGAAATTGTAGATCGAATCGACACTAATTGAAATTTCCAAAAATCGACGCCGAAGTCTCGTGACCTATGCACATATTGTACAACGGGTGGTACCTCGAGTATCCTGAATTTATTATAGGTGACCTCGACATTTGTCACCCTCTGTATATACGTTTTCGTTTCACTGAATCGTGTATGGTAGGGAGAAAGAAAGACAAGTACAGGAAGGGGTTGCAGATCGGGATGACTGAGGAATCATTACGAATTTTCTTCTCTATTTTAATGAAACACAGGTGGAACATTGAAAAATATTTTGCACATTCCTTTTATAGGGGCTGATATTTATGATTAAGGGTTGAAACTATCCCTAGAAGTTGTGAATGAAATATCTATTTAATTAAAATTCTAGAAAACTAGCAGAAATAAAAAGAAACGTTAAATACAATAAAAGCTTTGTTTTCAACAAACAATAACATACTTTGAATAGAAATCAAAACATAGGTGGCGCCGGTATAGCCAATTATATCTCTTAATTATAATTATATTGAATAGAAGAAAAAGCGTTGCTTGTGAATTTTTCTACACAGAATGTAGAAAAAGTAATAATGTGAAATTTTTATGAGAGCTATAGGGTACATTTACTGCCAATATTTTTTAATTTTGAAAACACGGATTACACTTTGCAGATTAAGTATAAAAACGTGTAGCTGGCACTTTCAACAAGGCTATTTCCTTATTACAGTGAAACTCACTGGCTAGATAGAATGTATGGCCTTCATCTTGGAATTTTAAGTGGAACAAGACCTAATGCAGCAGCAGCTATTAGAGTTTTATGTTATCTTCTGGACGCAAAGCTCAGTACTCACGCATTCCTCAAGAAAAAGGAATATGACTACCGAATATGTGCACTGCTCTAACTGGAACAGATCCTCAGTGAAACGGAATAACGCTGACCCAGATTAAAGTTAGAACACTGGTTCCTCTATTCTGGTATGCACAAGACATCCACCAACATCCTAAATTAAATATTAAACGGACTAGCTCAACAATCCATACATTGAATCCCATTGGTAAACCACATTCGAACTAATCTTAGTAACTGCTCTGTGTACAGAGCTGGGTAAAATACGTATTTTAAATAGTGAATAAATATTTACTATTAATAACGTGTAGTAAATACTAAATATTGTATTTCGGATCGTGGATGTATTTTTAAAAATAAAATATTTTTAAGGTATCTTTTCAAGTATATATTTTACTTGAAAAACATTGAAAATATTTGTGCAATATTTGTATTGCAATTTTTATTATCAGCAAATAAAGTAGTTTAATTTTACTAAATTATAATGTAAAATATATTTATTTTGGTAATCTGAAACGAACGAAATACTCTTCCTCTGCATTAGATATATTTAATGTAGTTCTTCAATGAATACTTCTATTAAGAATCATCGATACGAATCTTCATAAAATGAGTGATAGAAAGAGATATTCTTCAAACAATCATATTCTTCAAGAAATCATAATATTTGTAAGAAATAGTTTCTTCATCTGGGAATTAATAGTTCCCATTAGTTCACTTAAAAATGTTACGAAGCGTATACTGTGTGATCAACGTGTAAAATACCTAACGCAAAATTTCCTACAACCATGTTTGACAACGCGATCTGATCATCGAAATGAGAGCGCCAAATTTCCAAAAGTAGGGTATACACACCGTAGTAACGAGCATGTCGTCGCCCTAAGGTATTCCGGAGATTCCAGGAAACAATTCCGCCCGAACTGGCGCAGCCGGGGCGTTCCTGCATAATTGCTGATCCGCCATTGTGTTTAAAAATTGGCGAAAGTCGTGATTCCACAGCGCATCTGGCCCGCGAGCCACGTGAAATAATAAATGCTCGCTGCCGGGCCGGTCAAGGCTGGCTATTTAAACTTTCACGGCTCTGGTTGACCTATCTCCTAGGTCTGCAACACGTAACGAGTGTAGCTGCGGCAACGGGGCTGCGATTTGATCGCAGTCTAACGAGTGCCTCCGGGCGTTTCTGACCGTATTAAATACCCGGGGTACTCTGCGGTCGCGCAACTATGAAACTGGCACGTGGCTCCCAGGTAATATACCGCGGCTAGCCTATGTGTACACTGGTTTCCGGATCGGAGACCACGGAAATTACGTTACGGGAAAAGCCGTCTTTAAAAACGACATGGTAAAGAACGCGAAATTTCTGGAAATTGGATAAAATTGGAAACGATGGATCCCAGTAACGGATTTTATAATTATGAGAATTTTTTCTGTCAGGGGAATTTAATTTATTAATCGAATTCGAAAAGGGAGGAGATTACTGAATTCGATATGTATATTTTTGTTTTGGTATTTATTGTATGTTCTTCTAAGGAAAATTCGTGTGACTAATTCGATAGATCAGAGTAATTATGTCATGTATGAATATGTATATATAGACGTACTGTTCAAAAATTAGTTTGGAATTAAGTCTGCTTTATTGTAATATGAAGGCAGGTTGTCTTGGAACACCTGAGTCTATGGAGTAAGTGGTATAGGTTCATATCTAGCCAGACATTGTGTATTTGATCCATTGCAATCGACTAGAATAATTATGTCATTTATGACCATGTATATATAGACGTACTGTTCAAAAATTAGTTTGAAATTAATCCTGGTTTATTATAATATAAAGGCAGGTTGTCTTGGAACACCTTGGTCAGTGGTGTAAGTAGTATAGGTTCGTATCTAGCCTGACACTGTGTATAGACGTACTGTTCAACAATTAGTTCGGAATTAAGTCTGTTTTATTGTAATATGAAGGCAGGTTGTCTTGGAACACCTTGGTCTGTGGAGTAAGTTGTATAGGTTCATATCTAGCCAGACATTGTGTATTTGATCCATTGCAATCGACTAGAGTAATTATGTCATGTATGACCATAATAATATCATGTGTGACGTTCGCATATCGACCGTCCAAACCGCGGATATATTTTTTCTTCATAATAAACCGACAACAGATTAGGCATTTGTATATTTGAACGTTACGCTATACCTCAGACTGGGAAGCGTTTAGTAAGTAAGAGAGAACCTAAGCGATAACAGCTACAGGTCCCGTACAATTATCGATACTCGTTACCACCCACCGGTGGGTGGTCAGGTCTAATAAGACCCTGCACCTTTTCGCCGAATTTAAGCGTAGCGCTAGCAAAGGAACCGCCGACAGTGGCTATCGTTGATGTCAGCGCCGACTTTGAAAGGAATAGACACAAAACCAGCGGTCGTAAAGGGTTGCATGGACTTGCTAACGATTGGCGGGACATGAGATTCATCCCCGATTAGAATTTATATAAATTCCATTTTTTCCCTCTCAGTAGATGAAAGACACCAGAACCTCGCGAAAGTATCGTTCGGGCAGACGCGAACAAATTCGGCGGTTGTTACGCGACTACGAACTACAACAGTACAATCTGGAAGGTTTCCGCTCGGGCGCGTAGAGAAGCCGCGAGTAATCAAAAACGAACTATTACGAGCATCAGCATCAGCATCAGCATCAGCATCAGCATCAGCATCAGCATCAGCATCAGCATCAGCATCAGCATCAGCATCAGCATCAGCATCAGCATCAGCATCAGCACCAGCACCAGCACCAGCACCAGCACCAGCACCAGCACCAGCACCAGCACCAGCACCAGCACCAGCACCAGCACCAGCACCAGCATCAGCATCAGCATCAGCATCAGCATCAGCATCAGCATCAGCATCAGCACCAGCACCAGCACCAGCACCAGCACCAGCACCAGCACCAGCACCGTTACCTTGGAGGCTCACCCCGCTGACCACACCCCGAGCACGTGAGCCCGTGTGGACCATCCCACCCAACGACCCGCGGTGGGAACGTTACATCCAAAAGGTGCTCAACCTCATCAAGTAGTAAGTCCGAAGATTAAAAATTTCTAATAAATAGTAATCGCGAGGGTAGGCTCAATCCGGATCAGGATCCCGTCCAGACGCGAGTCGTTTAAGAGAGGCGTGGGACAAAAAGCAAGCATCATTTGATCGAACCGGGCGACAGATTTTCAAAATCTGAAATCCGGGACGTGACACATGTATGATAAGGTAGGTTGTCTTGGAACACCTTGGTCAGTGGTGTAAGTGATATAGGTTCGTATCTAGCCAAACATTGTGTATTTAATCAAATGCAATCAAAACTTACTGTTAAAAAATTAGTTTGAAATTAATCCTGGTTTATTAAAATATAAAGGCAGGTTGTCTTGGAACACCTTAGTCTATGGAGTAAGTGGTATGCGTTCGTATCTAGTCAAACACTGTGTAGTTGATCCAAAACAGTGGACCAGAATAATTATGTCGTATGTAAGAACACATATAAATAGATGTATTGTTTAAAAATGAATATGAAATTAAGTCTGGTTTATTGAAATAGAAAGGCAGGTTATCTTGGAACACCTTAGTCTATGTAGTAAGTGGTATAGGTTCGTATCTAGCTCCAGACACTGTATTTGATCCAATGCAATGGACCAGAGTAATTATGTATGTCATGTATAAAAACGTATATTATAGACGTACTGCTCAAAAAATTAGTTCGAAATTATGTCTGGTTTATTGAAATACCAAAACAACTAGCCTTGAACCACCTTGGACAGTGGAGTAAGTAGTGTAAGTTCGTATCTAGTCAGACACTATGATGAATGCTTTGAGTAAGTACATACAGAATCAAATGGTTGTTTGAATCGACACAGAAGCTATTAAATAAATAGATTGTGTACGAACTATACGTTCCTTGTAGTTCTAATCAGTATTTACAACCAAAAGCTTCTCTTTAAAATGACTAAATTGAAATGATTGACTTGTATGTTCGGAAGTTGTTGGACAATTTTTGTTATGATAACATAGGGACTAATTGTAATAAAAATTCCTTTGGATTTTCTTAAAAAGGAACAGGTCTAAGGAAAATCTTATTTTATTATATCAACAATAAATGCTGTTTACTATGAAAAAACAAAATGGAAACGCAACTAAATCTCATCATACTCCAATCCATACTCCAGTTTCAATATTTCTTTACATACTTTTACACGAATTACCTTCTCGACGCCGACGTGCCAACCAGTCAAGTTTATTATAAATTTCCATTAGAAAATGACGAACTACTACGATGTACTTTACCAAAACAATACAGAAAATAAACTGTATAGCTTCGAAAGTGATTTCATACCTGTCTAATGGCAATAGTGTTTAATAATTTAACTTTGACGAGGAAGATTTAACTCGAAAATGTTTAATTGTCTAAGATCGATGCTTCAATTTTGACCACCTCTTTCGCAGCGTATCGTATACTTCAGAGCCTGGAAGCTGTTTTTTTCAAAAGCCCACTCGACTTTGCACACGTATCCCGTTACCCGTGACACTTGACCTCGATGCCGCCCATGTTCGTGAAATGGGTGATTCGAGTGAAAAGGATAGTCGCCTTCTGTAATCCTCGAAAGGCAAACGGAAGTACAGCTGCCACAGTTATTGCACTTTGATGAAGAAAAAAAGTCTGATGTGTGCATGAGGATGTGATTAAACTAGGAGCGTGAATTTTTAGACGCGGAAGATTGTAAGAGGAGAGGTAACGTTTAGGGTATTTCAGAATTTGTAACTTTCGCGTTAAAAATAATTAGCGATTTCTAATAGCAATTCCTAAACTTAACTATTAATTTTTAAGACCCTTACATGTGACTAATTTTATTTTATTTTATTTCGATACGGATTTTTTACTAAAAATAGTACATCAGAATATTTTATTGTCACATTATAAAGTACCTCGATACAAATAATCCACGTTTATTATTTATTAAACAGAATTTTCCCGAGGCTCTTCTGCATTTTACGTAAACCTAAAAGCTTCCCAAAGAGATAATTAAAAAATGACCATCCCTTCCCTTTAAATTAAAGTTTGAAAACTTTGAAAACCTTTGAACGGCTTCGAAGATCGAACCGACTTCGTTATAATAAATTATTCACGCGGAACATGAATAATAATTCCATTTTTAACTTCCCCCTTTTTCACCTTGGTTAGCTTCTAATACAGCAAAGGACTTGGAAACTTCGCGTAGAATAATTCACGAAATTTAATTCTTTTAAATTGTAATGAGGGGATTTCTAAAATGGGATTTAATTTTATTTTTTAATAACAAAACACACCTGTCAGCGTGGTCAGTATGCTTTCATTTAAAATACTAGGTTGTCCCAAAGGTTCTTTCGTTTTATTACCACGTGATACATGCATGATATTTTACGTTTTATGTTACGTTACTAAGTTGTACAAAGTATATTTTGCTTTATTAATTTTTTTCATCCATTTGGAAGCAGTATAATGTCCAGACATTTTATGGTTTGGTAACAAAATAGCATTTCAAGAACATTATCGTATCGAACTAAAAGAAAAAGAACACGTTTCAATAGAAAGAATAAATAATAAACACTTGGGACATGTGAAAATTTTCTTATTATTTCTTTTATTGTTGTAAAACTTTTATCGTTATATTCCTGACATTTTTCTGATTAAAATGAGTCCAAACACGACGTAATTCGAAACATTTACTTGTAACAGTTTATTATGTATCATACAGGGTGTCCCAAAAATTTTTGAGGTTCTTGAAAGGGGTGGTTCTCGGAGTTATTTAAAACAACTTTTTCCTTAGCGAAAATATTGTCCGAGGCTTCGTTAAGGAGATATTAACGGAAAACCCCGACCAATCAGAGGTCTAAGATTTTTGGGACACCCTGTATATCGTAGAACACTAACTTAAAAAAGGTGAATAGTAAATATC
>NC_071981.1:7530293-7535001 GCF_026283585.1 Hylaeus volcanicus | reverse complement strand
TTGAGTCCAAAATCGAGACCATCGTCCAAAAATTGTGGATTTTAGAGGGGGTGGGAGGTTGTTGGGGGTGGGTTTGTCCGAGAGGGATTTCAAGGGGTGCATTTTGTAGAGGGCATCAAGGAGAGTCGCCCCGAAGGTTTTTTTGAATTTTTCAACCCCTTCCGTCATCCCTGGCCTGTTTCAAAGAGGCGTTTTTCTACACCCTCCCGTTTAGGGGGGTGAATTAACCCCTTCGCATCAACCCTCGCCCATGTAACTTTACACACGCTCAGAGGACACTATAAAACTACTCCTCACGGAGTTTAATTCCAATCGGTTGAAAACTTCCATGTTTTTGAACCGTTTACAAATTTGTCCGCTAAGTTTTGATCGTTAGTGTAGTAAAATAAAATATGGAATATAGGAGATAGAATGTGGAATGTGGAATGTGGAATGTGGAATGTGGAATGTGGAATGTAGGATGATGAATGTGGAATGTAGGATACAGAATGTAGAATACAGAATATATAATATAAAATATACAATATAGAATATAGAACATGGAATATAGAATGTGAAATGTGGTATGTAGAATAAGGAATGAGGAATGTGGATAGAGGAATGTGGAATGATGTATGTGGAATATAGAATGCAGAATATAGAATATAGATACAGAATATAGAATACAGAGTATGTAATACAGAATATATGTTGGCGTCAACGTCCTTAGGAACCTTTTATAGTAAATAGTTAGTCGCATTTTAGACTGCGACAGTTTTATGGCAGGGTCAGGACGACCGAGCGGATTCCTGATGAACGCCAGGCGACCACCATGGGCGGTCGGCCGGTGGGAGATGATGCCTTGGCACTAAGTATCGAGTGTCGAAGGTCTGTTTGTTTATATCTAACAGATGTGTCGATTGGCAAGCAATCCGAGGTTGCATTGCCTAAAAGTACAAAGACGTTGTCCTAGAGGATCTGGCCACGGAGTGGGAAAGGCATTGCCTTTTGGTAAGAGGACTGTGAGGTACAGCACGACACTTACTCCAGAACCGTTGAAGGGAAAAGACGTTTGTATTTTTCTAACATATAGAATATAAATCATACAATATAGAATATAGAATAGGAAATATAGAATGTAAAATGTGGAATGATGAATGTGGAATATAGAATACAGAATGCAGAATATAGAATATAGAATATAGAACATAGGATATGGAATATGGAATATAGAATATGTAATATAGAAGGTAGAATGTGGAATGAGAAATGTGGAGTAACGAATGTGGAATATAGAATACAGAATATGGAATATAGAATACAAAATGTAGAATATAGAACATAGAAGATAGAGTATGGAGTATAGAATGTAGAATGTGAAATGTGGAATGTGGAATGAGGAATGTAGAATATAGACTACAGAATGTAGAATGCAGAATATAGAATATAGAATACAGAGTATGTAATACAGAATATAGAATATAAAATATAGAATATAGAATATAGAATATAGAATATAGAATATAGAATATAGAATATGAAATGCGAGACTGAAAATAAATATTAACATAATTTCAATCGTAACTCACCGGTTCTTTGCATCTTCGGGCTGAGCATGGTCACGGCTGAGAAGTATCAATTGTCCAGTGTTTTTTGTACGCGATGGGATGACATAGAAAATACTACTGTGCTGTCGACTGTGTTGCCTGCGGACGTTTCTCGTGTCGCAAGTACCTTAGGAACTTCAATTTCTTCAGTTTCTTCGAGGAACTCCCTCTATGGAACTAATAAAACAAGCAGAAAACAGCACGTAAACTTCTGTACGCAAACATCGCACACAAATATTTTCTAAATAAGTTTCTATTTTTACTAAAATTGTGATTCAGGTTAATGCCGGAAGAATGCATGGAAAGTTCAAATATCAACTGTAATTTCTTTTTAATAATATTCTGACGTTCCAATCGCAATATTTCAAGTGCTAATTAATTACACAAATTCTAATTTATTTTACAGAAATATTTTTAATGTTTTGTACGCCATTGAATTAATTAATACATGTACTAAATAAAAATAATAAACCTTCGGAGTTTCGTATTCTTTTTCTTACATTCCCAATAGGTCACATTATGCAACAGAAGGTCGCAAATAACAAAACATGTCGATATATTTCTTCGTTTAAGAAAAGCTGAAAGTTTCTCAGTGGAAACAGATGGTTAACTGCAAAAAATTCTAGGCTGTTGGGTGCACTTATCAGTAAGACTAATCGAGTAACTTCCAAACTTTACTTGGAAGAAAAATGCGCTCACACATGTGGCTACTCGTGAGTTATTATTGTCTCGAGTATTCTGGCTAGAACGTACAGGTTCCATTCTCCCATTTCACAGGAATAACATTTATTCCAGCTTAAATTCTACTCTATCAATAAATAAAAATAAAAGTAAAAACACTTCTCACAGATTTTATTTTGATATTCTAAGAAATGTAGTAAACATAATAACTTAAGTTTTGGAATCTTAAGAGCATTTAAGAAAATATAAGTTATTAATTCTGCTACATTTCTTATAATATTAAAATTTCGTACATATGAATTATTACTGTCTCGAATATTCTATCTAGAACGTAGATTTTATTCTTCTAAATTCCACTCCACCAAGTAATAAAATAAACTCTAGTTTATTGCAACCATACAGTTGTTGTTACGATTACAAAAGTAAATTTATTAATTGTACTAGGTTTCTCGCAATATTAAAATAAAATCTGCGAAAAGCGTTCTTCTCAGAATATGATCAGATCACTCGAGCATTCGTGTTCGTTTCTTCCGAAATTTTACACACGTGTATCCCACCTAGTGATTCCCTCGGCGTTTGCAGAAACTTCATAAGGAACCGTCTGTTCTCAACGATGCGTGCAGACACGTTTCTTGGTCGTCAACGACCATTTACTCGCGAGCCATGTCTACCGAATTCTCCAAGACACTGTTTCTTAACCTTTCCAAACTCGCAGTATAGTTTGAAACAACATTCTTAATTTTTACGAAAAAAGAAATATGAATAAAAATTGAAATGTTTCTTTGGTTCTTTTCGTTATCTTTTGGGAATAGTATTCCTTCATAATACTGTAAAATTATTATACAGTCAGTGTAATAAAAATTCGAACAGGAATTAATTCAAAATAAAATTTCATGTATTTATTTTATTCACAAATTTTAGGGGAAGCAAGAATTAACAAACATTCCAACACATTTTTAGAGTAGATTTTGCATAAATTAAAGTTTATTACTTTTAATGTTAAACCTTTATTTCTTTTCTTATTAGTTTTATGTTAAATTGGTTGCTGTACGAGTACTTCTTACACTGACTGTAGCTACGCTCAACGAATTTTTCACCCTTTCATGCCTGATAAAACTCAAATAAATATTCTACCAATTCTGATTAAAATTAAAATATTTCTTTAGTCCATTTCGTCATGTTTCAGAATAGATTCCCCTAAAATGCTGTCAAATTATTATTGTTATTAGTACTATTAATTCTACGTGTTCAGTACGTTATCAAATGTTTTCCAAAGGTTTCAGGTCGCTGGAATACCGTTGGCGTCGGTTTCTTATAAACGCGAATATCAAGCGTTCCAGCCTATGGAATCGATTGAAACTGTGTTTAACAATGTAATTTAGTGCAATTCTACGTGTTCAATAAATTCAATGAATTCTTCACCCTTTCATACCTGAAAAACTCAAATAAATATTCTACTAATTCTAATTAAAATCAAAATATTTCCTTAATCTATTTCGTCATGTTTCAGAATAGCATTTCCCCCATAACCCTATAAAATCATTACAACCACATTCAAAGAATTCTTTACCCTTTCATACCTGTAAAACTCGCATAAATATTCACCTAATTCCGAGTATTACGAATTTCAGCCTGATTTCAGCTGCGATGCTGCTGAAATTCACGCTGAAGTCACTTTGTAATCGCGATACGTTCAATCACAAAGAGTCGAACGCCGTTCCATTCAACTTCCCGCGAGCGTGGTGCCGAATTCCAGCAAACGTGGCGTTCAATCGCCATTGATTTTCGCGGGCAGATACGTCAGACATTCAATCCAGGCCAGCCAATGCGTGTAATGAAATAAATAATTGAAATAAGGGAATATTTATTTTGAAGATCTCGTCGACTGTTTGCCGAACACCAGTTCAATTGTCTGGATCCTCCTTTCTCCCTATTCCACCCTCTTCGGTGCTCGAATAAAATAAACCTAATCTGTCGGAACGTTTCGAACGAGTTGGGAGGATTAACAGAGTTTTATTTATCGGAATATTAATTTATTGCACGAAAATACCGCTCACCCACTGCGAAATTTCATTAAACGCGCTTTCTTTTTTTTTTATCAGTGTCGACAACGGGACAAATTTTTTATTCTTATTTTCTTATTCTCAGAACGAGCAGAACTCCGATAAATATTGCGTCGTAAATGAGCTTCTACGCGGTGGTAAGAACTAGCGAGTTTAATAGTTTCTATTTCCTAGTTTTTTTTAATAATTATTTGTAGGAGTAAATTTAGGGTTTCTAATTTTGCAATATCTATTTCCAGTTTTCGGAGTTTCTTCTACAAACTAAAGTTCATTATGCAAAATTATAGTGATCGAAGTACTTTGTCCAAGAAAGTGTAATTATATAGAAAAAAAATATATAAATATATAAATATATAAATATATAAATATATAAATATA
>NC_071981.1:7519069-7530283 GCF_026283585.1 Hylaeus volcanicus | reverse complement strand
AATATATAAATATATAAATATATAAATATATAAATATATAAATATATTTAAAAAATGAGCTTCTGCGTAGTGCTATAGCATGTGTCTGTAATCGTTTATATTTTATACTTTTTTTTTAATAATTATTTGTAGTGATAAATTTAGGGCTTTTAATTTTGTGACTTTTATTCGTAATTTTTTGAAGTTCCTGTTGACAAGCTAAATGTTATTGTGTAGAACTATAGTGATCGATGTAATTCGTCTAGGAAAGTGTAATTGAAATACAAATTTAAAATTGTATACTAAATGTACCTAACAGTCAGATGAGATATTCGTAACATTCAAAAAGGAAATGATGAAATGCCTTCCATTTCCGAGGTAATTATTTCTATTTTTGAACAAGAATGAGAATAAAATTGCAGAGACGGAATGATCGTTTGATCGTTAAATCAATACTTTTTATTATTTCACTCTTCTAGACGAGTGATATTTTTAACAGAAAGCATTTGTAGACACGTGGACGGATGTTTACGTAAAGATTTACGAATTACAGTGTATCATTCGTTAAATGGAACGCTATATTTTTATTTCGGAAACTGAGAAAGAATTGAAAATAAATGTGTACCACGCTAAAGGTGCCATGAACATTCTGACATTTTAACCGTGCCACGGTTGTTTTCATTAATTTTATATAATTTCTTTCAGCTTTACGATTCACTATGGATTTCCAAGAACGCATTTTATAATAACGTGACCTGTCAGAGGAAAGAAGTTCAGTGAAATTGGAGGTATATTTTCCAAAGGAAACTCGTGCAATGGACTAGAGTAATTATGTCGTGTATGAACACGTATATACAGATGTAATGTTGAGAAATTGGTTTTAAAATTATCCTTGTTTATTGAAATATGGAAGCAGGTGACCTCGGAACACCTTGGACAGTGCAGTAAGTGGTATAGGATCGTATTTATTCAGACACTGTGCATCTGATTCGATGTGAAGAATGAGAGTAATTATGCCATCTAAATATAAACACGTAAATATAGATGTAATGTTGAGGAATTGGTTTTAAAATTATCCTTGTTTATTGAAATACGAAAGCAGGTAGCCTTGGAACACCTTGGACAGTGGGATCAGTAGTATAGGGTCATGCATAGTCAGACACACTTGTGAAAAAGATTGAAAATGTTCTAAATAAGTATATTCAGAATAAGATATTTGTTTCACTTGGTTAAAAAGGCTATTAAATAAATTGATTTTACACAAAACAACGCGTTCTTTGTAAATGTAACCAGTATTCACAGCCAAACGCTTCCAATTACCTAGCGAATGGTAACTGGTAATAAGTAGGGGTAACTGTCCTAGTAATGAAACGATTAAGGCAAATGAAACTTTCAATTCACCAACAAATTAATTTAAATATCTTATACATCGATTTCTTTACCAGTTAAAAATACGAAAAAAAGTCTCTAAAATATTGCAAATCTAAATTCTAAATTCTCTATAAATCAACTATCAACTTTTACTTTTAAGAACAAACATTGTCAAACTCTTTGATCAGCTCCCAAATTAATTTAAATATCCTATATGTACATCGATTTCTTTACTAAATAAAAAAATAAAAGGAAAATGCCTCTCTAAAATATTCCAAATTAAAGTTCTAAATTCTCTATAAATCGACTATCAACTTTCACATTTTAGAACAAACCTTGCCAAACCGTTTGATCATTGAGATATGCCTTATCACTCTCAGAACTACCATAAAAATGCCAAAAAAAGGTGGAGAAGATCCTATCTAAAATATCTGCTTGTTTCAGTTTCAAAACCCACGCGAAAATTTTCATTTTTAAGAGGAAACATTGCCCAAGAGTCTTATCATTGGCATGAAATTAAGGAAGGTAAAATGCGAGAAAGATCGCATCGCCGCGGGTGTCAGTGAAAGAGTAAAAACTTGGAGAATGCTGGAACAATTAGGATCTGATCACCGGAAATTCCCTGTGCTTTATCGCGGCGGTTGCTGGACAATGGCCAATCAATGCTCGACTCTAACAATACGGGAACATCGATCACCATTTCCAGAGAATTGCTCGGAGAAAGCGAGAAAAGGATGCGTCGATTCTGTAAAAAATTCTATGCCAACGATGGCACCGATTTAACTCACTTATATCCAAACTAAAAACAGCACAGTTTGCAAAAAGTACTAATTCAGTTATTGGGTCGTTTCGAAAGTTACTACGTATTTTGTCCATCATAAATGCAAAAATATATAAAATAGCAACAATAAAATATATGCTACACTATATCATTATTAGATTTTGCATGTTTATTAATTTATTGCAAATGTGGGAAAATTTATGATAAATGCAAAAATATATAAAATATCAAAAATGAATACATGTTACAATATATCATTATTAGATCTTGCATGTTTATTAATTTATTGCAAATATGGGAAAATGTATGATAAAGGCAAAAAAAATATATAAAATATCAAAAATAAAATCTCCACTATTTAGAAAATAAAACATGCCTTCATTTAAATTTCAAATCTGGATCTGGGTCTGTACAAATATAAAATTGCGTAAGGATCCACAGTATAATAACTACATACTTTTACAATTTTTGTAGATTCGGTGTAATTGTTTATCTTATGCATCCCATCGTTATTTGTTCCAGCACACATTTTTTTAAATAGAAAAAGATTTACCTCAAATAACAATGTCAAAAATCACTTAGATCAATTTTTACTGAATAAAGATCAGGACTTTTAAGATGTCGAAAGGTATTGTACCCAAATAATCAATATATAATTCAATAAAATATTTATATATTAAAAGAACTATGTCTTTTTTTCCGTGAACAATAAAACGAAATTATTTGACAATATTTTGACAAGCTTAATAATGACTCGATCACTCGATTATTTTTTAATACTCATTAAAATACATATAAATATTTTTCGAGGATGAATGATAATGTGAAGGATGGATTAAAGAAATTAACATTATAATAAAATTCTGAACGATTGTGGAGGCTGCGGACAGTATCGCTGCGTTAAGACCTCTTAAAACACTATCAGTGCTTCATATTGGAATAGCCAGTGGAGCGTTCGCTGAAGTTGTTGGACATTAATCATACTCGACCCGATTAGAACGATCAATAATTACACAGAATCGTAATTAAGAATTTAATTCCCTTTGTGCTAGTAATTATTATACTGTAAAGACATCCCAATTATTTCCTCCGACGTTTCAATCATTTTACATTTAATAGTAGAGTAGCTTATTATCTTTCACAGATTAATCTATCATATTTCTTTAAGAGGATTAGAATTAAATGGTTTTGTAACATCGAAGCAATTGTTTTGAGTACATTTCTCTTTTCTTACATTTTCTTCAACGATCATTTACGATCGTATTAACTCTTGTATTATTTATTGTTTTATATTAATTACATTATTTTAATATATTATATTAGTTAATTATATTATTATAATTCATGCATACTAAGATATATATACAGAAATACGTGTTATCTAACTTTATATCAATAATATTAAAACATCATTATATACAATAGATTATATATGGCCATTATTTACGATTACATTAACTTTTGTATTGTTTATTATTGTAATTATATTATTATAATTCTTGCATACTAAGATGTGTATAAAGAAATATTTGTTATCTAAATTTATATCAATAATATTAAAACATTATTATATACAATACAATACAACATATGTATATGTCCAATATTTACGATTATATTAACTTTTGTATTATTTATTGCTGTAATTATATTATTATAATTCTTGCATACTAAAATATCTACTTACAGAAATATTTGTCATGTAGCTTTATATCAATAATATTAAAACATTATCATATATAACACATTATATATATCCAATATTAAATTATATAATCATTATACATATAAATAATATTTTCACAATCACATACACTTATTTTAACTTTGTTCAATCTTTTCCAAATCTGTACCAGTTCCTGTCTCCCCTAATATTCTGCATTTCACCAAAAATAATTTATCGCACACGCTGCACGTTGACATTGGTGTTTTGTTTGTCGTGTAATTACGCGTTAATTTGTGTATTTGACTCCTAACCTAATACAGTGTTTATTTAGCTGCATCGTTGCTGTTCATTTATCAACCTCGTGTTTCATTATTTTTTTAATTCGCCAACGTGTTGCCTCACACCTAGCACCACGCTGTTATTACTTTAATACATTAAAAGATTATTTTGTTCATAGCTGTGCAAAGAGTCCTGCACACATTTCCTCTAACGTTCGGCCACGTTGTTTACCTGGGTGGCCAATTATTTCTGCTGCGAGAACAGTTGCACTATTATATCGAAATATTAAGCTCCCCCCAAGCCATTTCAATTTTCATTTCAAGCCTGACGATTCTCTCTATATATTATACCTAACGTAATCAAGAATTATAACTCGGATAATCATCGCTGATAGATAAAATTAGGGGTTGTAGATTTTTTCTTTGTAGGTTAAACTTTATAACTGAATTTGCTTTTAACCTTTATTAACTTTATATTTACACGTATCACTGGCTACAGTGTAAACGTAATCTGTCTATTTTTAATTTATATACTTGGTAATTGTGTGTTTAGTATTTATTATTTATTTAGAAATATTATACAGGGTGGTCGTTTTATTGTATTTTTATTGTAATTATTTTATTATAATTGCTGTATACTAAGATATATAAACAGAAATATTTGTTATCTAACTTTATAACAATAATATTAACACATTATTATATAAAATAGATTATATATGTCCAATATATACGATTATATTAACTTTTGTATCATTTATTGTTGTAATTATATTATTATAATTCTTGAATACTAAGATATATATACAGAAATCTAACCTGTATAATTGCTTGTTAAATTCGATTAATTTTTTAAACGATATAAATGATGGTATGATTGGAAATGTTAATTGAAGAATTTATACAATTTTATTACCCGTTTATTAATTTTTCTCGGTGTTTATTCTGCAGTTCATCTTATGTAACTGTTGCATTTATTGACAATGCGTTAAATGGACCCGTTCACGCTGTCTTTCTCAACAATGCTGACTCAATACTGGCATCATAATCTCCTACCACAATGAAAGAAAATTCACAATAGCAGAATAGACTGATACTTGTTCGCTTAGATGGTTCTGCTATTCTAAAGACAGCGTCCTTGGCTTTGTTTTTTTCTTTTTTCACTTCAAACTTCCATAAGGCGCGAAATTGTCATTTATTTATGATTTGTTAATGGTGTTTACTCGTATATTTATCGATGTTGTAAGAGACACTTTTAATTAATAGCACTTTCGATAAGTTATTTGTCAGGATATTTCATAAACTTGAATAATACAGTCATGAAGGGAGACTTATAGTGAAATTCAACAATATTTTAAAATGGTTATTATTAACAGTTAATTGACATAAATCTTGTGTAATCTAATTTCACAGAGAAATAGGATATGTATTCGGACGTCTTTATTATGAAACGTAATTATTTCATTTGAATAAATAAAGACGATAATTAATTCCCCAAAACATCCGAAAACCGCATACACATATACATTGCACATGCATTAAACATAGCTTAAAATGTATTAATTTTTATATTTTGTGTAAAAATCCTTCTGTTTTTAATAAGAAATTAAAAACGAAAAGACAAATGGCTTTTTAAAATATTGCGAACCTAAATTCTGAATTCTCTCTAAATCAACTATCAACTTTCACTTTTAAGAATAAACATTAATCATCTCGCAAATTAATTAGAATTAGATTTCTTTACAAATTACAAAAACCAAGAAAAAATGTTTAAAATATTGCAAATCTAAATTCTAAATTCTCTCTAAATCAACTATCAATTTCTATTTCTAAAAACAAATATTGCCAAAATATTCGATCACTAAAACGACTGCCCTAAAAATTCCAAAAGCTTTCCTCGCTTTCCATTAATCGTCTTCGCAAATTTCCCCTAGATCGCCCCGAAATAGTAAAACGAGTTCGAAAGTCGTATTAGTCACCTAATCCGATAAAAACCGTTCCACGTCAAGTTTCATGCAAATGTGGAAACTCGTTCTACCTTTGGCTAATTATTTATAGGGATTCAGCGGCTGCTGGTGTCGCTGCGCAAACGAAGAAACGTGACCCTTCTCGGAGGGAAATTCGAGGGTGGTTCGGTGGTGAAAAAGGTGAGCCGTGCGCCCGCATAATTCGTACCTTACGACCGTGTGCCCCGAGCTACAAATCACCACGTCCTTGGGAAACGAGAAACAGCTACGCGATCCGCGCGGCAAATACGTGGCATCGAATGGCAACGAAGAAGAAAATTGAGCGGTGAACGGTAAAAATACCGATACGAGACCCGATAAAGTCAACGGGGTGAAACTGAGGAGGAAAGGAAGGAAGCGTGACCCATGCTAGCGTGCGTTGGAGTCTCTGAAATCTCGTCGATTGCACTCAGCCATTCTCAGATCTCGATGCATCGCGAATAACGTTGTCTTGTACCACATGTTCCTTTCGTTTTATTAGGAAGTAATATATACCTAATATTTTATGGTTTATGTTGTATTACTGAGTGGTATGGGATCCATTTTGTTGTAATACCTTCCTCTTGTTTGGTTGGAAGAAGTATAGTGTCATAGTGTAGTATACTTTCTAAAAATTGGGTGGGTTATTAACAAAATTTAATACAAATAAAAAATTATATAAATATAGTGATGGTTTGTCATAGCACGACTCAGCAGAAATTATAATGGAATTTATGAGGTAACCTCATGATTTTATATTTCTTTGGAAGCAGCACAGTGCCATATTTTTAATAATTGTGTGGGTTATTAACAAAATTTAATATAAAAAAAAAATTATAAAAATATAGTGATGTTTTGTCACTGAAGCTTCAGCAGGAATTATAGTGGAATTCGTGAGGAGACCTTATGATTTTATATTTCTTTGGAAGCAGCACAGTGCAATCTTTAAGAAGAATCCATTTTTAAGAAGAAATATTGCCAAAGTAATTGATCATCTCGCAAATTAATTTAAATGTCTTGCACATCGATTTCTTTATCAATTATTAAAACAAAAAGACAAATGCTTTTTCAAAATATTCCAAATCTAAATTCTAAATTCTGTCTAAATCAATTTCCATTTTTAAGAAGAAATATTGCCAAACTGTTTGGTGACCTCCCAAATTAACTTAAATATCCTATATGTACATCGATTTCTTTACTAAATAAAAAAACGAAAGGAAAAAGGCCTCTATAAAATATTCTAAATCAAAATTCTAAATTCTCTCTAAATTAACTATCAACTTTCAATTTTAAGAACAAACATTGCCAAAGTAATTGATCATCTCACAAATTAATTTAAATGTCTTACACATCCATTCTTTTCCAATTATATGTAACGAAAAGACAAATGCTTCTCTAAAATATTCCAAATCTAAATTCTAAATTCTCTCTAAATCAAATTTAGTATTAACAAAAATTATAAAAATATGGTGATGCTTTGTCACTGAAGCTTCAAAAGGAATTATAATGGAATTCATGAGGAAACCTTATGATTTTATCTTTGGAAGCAGGACAGTGCAATCTTCTTAATAATTGAATGGATTATTAACAAAATTTAATATAAAAAAAATTATAAAAATATAGCGATGGTTTGTCACTGAAGCTTCAGCAGAAATTACAATAGAATTCATGAGGAGACCTTATAATTTTACACTTTAATAATATAATACTAAAATCTTTCACGTTTACTTTAATATAAAATTTAAAAAACTATATATATACATGTCAAATTCAGGTACCTCGTCCTTTTCGAATTTTCTGTAACATTTGTCTTGCATTGAAAAATAGAATGCTAAAGACCACTTTGGGAAAGCCATTTGCCTCTTTGCCTGTTTGGAAATTTAATTTGGAACATTTTTGCTATTAGTTTGTAGACTCGAGAAATGGTATAACTTTTCTTCGAAATTTTCATTATAATTTTAAAATTTCATATAATTTCAAAGTTACATAGGGATGAATAAAATGAGTTTGATATCGAGGAGTTGTTTCTCCTTTAAATTTGAAAAATAACAACCCGATTATTATTGTAAGATTATGTAAGAAGTTATGTGCAAGAATATATATTGTTTTCAAATAAAATATCATTGGTATGATTGAATCAATAAAAAGAAATTTTAAACTCCCTCCGGAAACCTTAACATAAGGAATTGAATCATTCTGAAATGATTCAACCGCCGTTTCATTCCCTAATTCATATAATTCCGCAATATCAATTCGTTCTCATTCCGCGATTACTGCGTGCTCGATGATTTATGGACGGTAGCTTATATTGACAGGAAACAGATTCATCTTCATTTGGCGGTGCCAAGAGTGACTCTAATATAGAGATATTTTCTCTCACAGAAAATAATTAGGGAAGCTCGTGTACCGAATATTAATTGTTAACTACCTACCGATTATTACCTACCGAATATTAATTGTTAACAAATCTAACGTAAAATAAATGCTAAATAATTACCAACTACGTAAGTATATTTATCGACAAGGATTCCGTAAAATTTATATAAATAATACAAGCTTGCAAACATCAGTCAATACTTCTATGACTCATTCCCTACCATCGCCACACTCATTCATATCAGGAAGGTATAAATGTTTTAAAAAATCCAGGCAAATAATTTTTGTTTAATATTTTTATCATCGAATACTCCTCCAACTTTTTCATAAATTTACCTCAATTATACTTGAGATATGCATTTTATTGATCAAAATCTATCAAACTGTTATATAAAAATTATATTTTTAATCCTTATTCAGATCAAAATCAGAAAGGCTATTATTAAAATTTATATTTTTAATCATCATTTGCGATTGAAATAGTTGAATATCAAAGACTGATTACAAATGGGACTTATAGGAACACGTATGATAAATATGAAAAATTGTCCCTATTTATTCTGCATGAACTATCTTTCATTCCATAAGAATACATCATAAAATATCTTCCTCAATTTTTTCATAAATGTACCTCAATTATCCCTTTAACATACATTTTATTGATTGAAATTAATCACACTATTCGAATGTTATATTTTTCATCATTTCCCAACGAAATAGTTCAATATTCTGTCAAATTACTAGTGACTCTTATAGAAATACAACATGAAACACCTCCCTCAATTATTTCAAACTAGTTTTTAATCAAACTATTCAAAAGTTATACACTTATTACCCAAATATTAGATATTCAATACAAATAAAAAAGAAATTAAAAATACCCCGTTCTTATCCACCCCGTATACCATAAAAATACATCATAAAAAAATTGCAAAATCTCCCATGTAGAACGTGTCTCACACTCACATCCGTACATAATCCACCTGCAACACGTCAAACACCTCTCGCCTATTACTAGACTGCGGATCTTTATGCATTTATAGGAAATTTGAATGTACAAGAAAGTACAAATTGGAAACAATATGCAAAAATATAAAAAAGATTGAAAGTAAAGTTCATGTTATAATATTCGCAGAATAAAATAAAGTCCTATTTAGGTTCAATTTTTAACCGACTTCGAAAAGGAGGAGGTTACTCAATTCGACATGTATAATTTTTTTTTTGTAGCCACGTTTGTCAAGATTTTATTTTGCATAAAGATCCGCAGTCTACCTATTACCATATCCTCATCGCTCATCCTCGTCAACTCCTCTAAATCGCTCCTCTAAATCGAAGCGATAGAATAGAAGGATTTTCGTCACAGTACCTGTTACTTCTCCAGATATATCTCTGGCCCGTTGCCGCACCACCTGTTCGTGCTCCAGATTCCGTGTCCCCGCGCCTTTGCTTCCACCCCTCGGTCCACGAAACGGCGATCACGGTTTTCGGCTCGGACGATCTTTGCGCGGAGGATTAATTTCGGATGGGTTACGGATCGGATTAGACGGCGATTAGACGGGGAGAATCACTGGACGAGGCGTGAACGTGAACGTTGAAACTCGGTGGCCCGTAGCCGGCGCCCGACGGTCTCATGGTCGTGGATGTTTAGGCGTCGGGGGTCGCGACGTGCCTACCCGACGCGTCGCCACGGGTTCACGGGGCTGCCTCTTCTGCTTCTGTCTTTCCTCCAACCCCCAGAAAGCTGCGCTTCGCCGCTTGTCACTGCGCAGGCTCCGGGCAAAAGCCACCCCACGCGACATCATGGGCGGATCTATATGCGAGCTAATTGGGCTACGAGGAATGGGATCAAGTTCAATACGAATCCGTGAATCGATGCGCGACGAACGGAACTTGGTCCGGACTGGGACTCCTCGAGTTCTTCTTTCTTGTGTTCCAGGCGGTGAATCTTCATTTGGGGGTGGAAGAACTTTTCTTCTTTATTTTTTGTAATTGATTTGACCAAAAGTTTCTTTCGTTTTATTTTGTAAACAATACGTAATTGATATTTTATGTTTCATATTACATTACCGAATTGCATATAGAGCTGGGTAATCTACATATTATAAATATGTATCATGCATCATGAATGTATTTTCAAAAAAGAAGGACTCCTCCAGTTTTTCTTTTTTGTCCTCTAGGCGGTGAATCTTGTTTTGGGAATAGATTCACTTCTCTTCTTTAGTTTTTGTAATTGATTTTGCCAAAAGTTTGTTTTGTAAGTAATACATACTCGATATTTTATGCTTCATGTTGCATTACTGGAGTTGTATGTAATACATTTTCTTGTATTACCTTCCTTCATCTCTCAGAAGACTGCATAATGCTAACCTCTCACCGTCAAAAATCTCTCTCACTCTGATTATCTGAAATATAAACAGAACCAGAACTAACATTGAAATTTCAGAATACTCGAAAATTCATTAAATGGAGTAGCCTGACCACTGACCACTGAATATTGACCACTGCACATTGGCCATTGAATATTGATCACTGACAATTGACTACTCAATATCGACCACTGACCACTGACTACTGCCCACTGCCCTCTGATTATTGACGACTGGCCTCTGACCACTGGCCACTGGCCACTGAGTATTGACGACTGAGCACTGACTACTGAATATTGACTACTGAACATTTGCCATTGAATATTGACCACTCTATATTGACCACTGACCACTGAATATTGACTACTGAACATTTGCCATTGAATATTGACCACTCTATATTGACCACTGA
>NC_071981.1:7502726-7519059 GCF_026283585.1 Hylaeus volcanicus | reverse complement strand
ACTGAACATTTGCCATTGAATATTGACCACTCTATATTGACCACTGAATACTGATTATTGACGACTGGCCACTGACCACTGGCCACTGACTATTGACGACTGACCACTGACTACTGAATATTGACCACTAACTATTAACCACTGACCACTGATCACTGAGTGACCACCAACTTCCCCAGCACTTTTAAGATCTGGTTTTTCTATTTTTATTTTGCTAGCAAACAAAAAATTTTTTAGAACGATGCCACTATGGAGCATCCAGAGAGATGAATGAGGACAATAGAAAAAAATGAATTTAAATGAATTTTTTTTACTCGACCGTAGCGGCACCGATTGCAAGTTTCCGTAACGTGCGAGCGCCTAAATCGAACGCAGTCATTGTCAGCGAGGGGAGCACTTTCGATTGTTTGCCTGTGAAAGTTTGCTGGCGGTAGAGTTTTAGCTCGCGATGGCGGAAATGGTCCCATAAATACCAGCTGCGACGCGGAAGTTGTTGCACTGAATTTATGACAGGCGTCTGACCATTTCAGTGCTCCCGTCGACGAGCAATTTTGTATTTCTGGGCTTATCTGACACGAACATTACGACAAATATACCACGAACAACCATACATTTCATGTTTATAGAGCATACTTCTATTGCATTTTAAATGTTTTTAAGAAATGCCTCAAACACGTCTTTTAAACTTTCTGATCCTCAATTTGACGTTTAATTTGCGATAAATTGTAATTTACATTGATTTAATTTTTCTAAATCAAAATATTTATTTTCATGCTTTATCTATAGATTACCAAAATAAACTATTTTATTTTACGTTTTACATTATCAAAAGAAAATATTTTATTTGCTGAAATTTTATATGCTTGAAATACTATTTTAATTGAATTCCGAAAAATCTATTATTTAAAATAGTGTTTAAAATATTTTCTCTGCAAATTTCTTCTTCTACGAATTTCAAAGTCATTAAAAATTAAGTTTCAAATTAATTGGCCAAATGGAAATTCTAAATATTTAGTTTTAAGGGAGGATTAATAAATTAGGAGACCAAGTATTAAATGTTTCTAAGGAATATTTATTTTCACAAAGAACAATAAATGTAAACTTTTTTCAATTTTGAGAATATTTTATGTACGTCTTAAAGTATTATACATTTGGTAAATTATACAAAATTAAAAGAAAGTAAGTAAATTTTGTTCTGTAAAAACAAATCACGAAGAGAACTTAATGTGATTGAATAGCTCTCCTAATGTGGTTGAATCTCTTAGGGGTGCTGTCTATCAATTTTTCACGATATCTGGCCGTCAAGTTGCGACAGGGTGGTCAAACTAAAACACGTCACCTTCTTCGATATCACTTGGAGCACTTTTCGTGTCATCCAACTAAAAAGAGCTATAATTCAATAAGAAGCTGTTGGCGTATGGGGTTACTCCACGCTTGCAATGAGTGGAATATATAACCAAAGTTCAGGAGCATGCTTTGGGAACTTGCTGTATGGTCACAAGCTGTTCCACCGCGATAATGGATGAGCGAAGAGTGAATATTAAGTTCCGTTTCAACGCTAATAAGGAAAGATCCTGATGCTGGAAATTTAATCAATTAGGAAAGTTTGGAAACGGTAGGTCGTATCGAAACACATGGACACAACTTCAGGGGCGCACTCGAAGCACGAAAATAATGATAAAAGTTCGATAGTTGTCTTATTCACCAAGAAATATTTCACCTGTCTAATAAAAATGTAGCTAAAATTAATGAATATATTAGGACCCATCTTTGTTGGTGATTTTCGCTTTAAATGAAATTTTGATACTTCAAAAGGGTAGCTGAGACGATTCTGAACAACAATTTTCTTTGTGAAAATGTCGGTAGAGGTTTCGTTTTTGAATTATTAACGAAAAACCGTCGACCAATCACAGCGCCCGAGTAGCGCGCGCTTAACTGGCAACTCCCCGACCTAACGGAGCCAGCCAGTCCTGGCTCGAGCCTATGCTCTCGCGGCTGAGCGCGCGCTACTCGGGCGCTGTGATTGGTCGGTGGTTTTTCGTTAATAATTCAAGAACAAAGCACTATTCGATATTTTTGCAAAGGAAATTGTTGTTCAGAATCGTCTCAGCTACCTTCCATTTCCGGTTCTTGCACTAATTCTCCAACACCCTGTATATACTGGAATTGCAAACAATTATTTAATAGATTTAAAGTGAATGAAACATTCGAAAAAAAATACACATGTCAAATTGAGTAACCCCCTTTTCGAAGTTAAAAATGACTGAGGATTCTTTATAAGGAATTTGATCCCAAGAACCATGTTTCTCGGTTGTTTTGCAAGCCATCATTTATATCCCACGACATGGATGAAATGAATAGATCTCTTCGTAATCGCCTAAACAGCAACCTGTAAGTTTGCTGAAAAATTTACAAGGGCGTTGTCAGGAGAAGCTATGTAAGGAAACGCATTATGAAGCCGGAAGCCTCAGCTTTCAAATCCTATTAAGCGACTTCCTCCGCGACACTTTCCCAAGCTCCAACGCCTCCACGAAAATGATGCAAAATAGTTTTAAATTCTTCAAATTTGAAATCGGGATTCACAACCTTTCCATTCCAGTATCCATCAAGGTAAAATTAAATTCTGTACTCTCCACTTTAATCCTGTCCTTTGTAATAATATTTAACATGGCTACGATTATTTTTTATAAAATTATCATAATTTAAAGGATACGTAAGAACGAAGATACAGGTTCAACCAACATGCTTTAAAATGAGACAACTATACAAAAAATCGTAGCTATATTAACAATAGACAGAATTAAATGTGAGACTTTAAAGTTTTATCTCTCGTCGAGTACATCCTCTTTTCACCTTCAAAATAGTATTTTTCTGCGTCGTACTATGGCTATTCCAAAACAAACTTGTATCCTCTGCATCAAAACGAAGCGTGTGCACGCTCCCACGGTTCTATGGAAGGATTTCGGATTCACAATCGTACCAGCAATAAAAAAAAACCTCTTGCGTGATGGTTCCTTTGTCAATTTTGTATTTATCCTGTTTGACCTATTTTCCGAGTTACAGGTAGTTTTTTAGTTCTCTGATTTTCATCCCGAACCGAGCCAGCATGGAATCCTCAGAGGACGAGCTTCTTTCAAAGGAAATGCTTCAGATCACCGTCTTGGGCTTCAATCCAAGCTTTTAAACGTTTCCTTATTGCGTACGAAATTTCTGCCATTGTCATTTTAAATAAGAACTACCGTAGAAGAGTATTATAAATTGATTTATTTATTATTTTTCATTAGTATTCGTTAATGGCTTTCTTTTATATTAATACAGAACACTTAGCCGATACGACAGGCCACAGTGTCGGTAATGTAGTACACACTGTCAATAAATTCATCGATCAATTAGGGTTTTACATGGCCAACGCTTACCTTTGTTACCAACCCATCAAAGCAACAGGTAAGAATTTTCTGAAACTTGACCCTTGTATATCCCCCAGATTTATTTTTTTATTTAATATTACTAATGGATAAAGTTTCAAACGTATCTACAAAAATTGAACCTAAAAGTACATTTTACTCTGCAAATATTATAATACCAACTTTACTTTTAATATTTTTTATATTACTGCATACTGTGTACATTTTGTAGTTCTTTGCTATTCGAGATATCTTCACGTCAGTTGTCTTCCTGGATTCAGAAGACACCCATCATGTATCTGTAAATGTTTACACACGAAAGATGAAGTGGCAGAGCAGCCGAAGCGCATAATGGAGAATTAGCCCATCCACGACCTTCAGCGTGTTGAATTTGCATTCATTAGAGCTCATTAACACGTTCATAATTCTATGCTCCGAATATGGGTCGCAGTGGCTTTGATCAGACGTTCTACGGCGTATGAATTGGCCACGTCCGTGTGCGTCGTTAGTGGAATGAAATTGCTACATGCGTGAATCATCTTCGCTCATTTTACCTTACAACTAATATATATTATCGACGCTTTGACTTTGAGAACTTTGCCTTTAGAAATGTTTAGAAATGTTTGAATATCGTTTAAACGTTGTCTAAAGTGTATACCTCAACCTTGGGAGGGGAAGGAAGTACCCAACTGGTAAGATAGGATACAGTATCGGTAAGACTCGGTAACGTAGAACACTTCGTTGATAAAGTAGGTAGCTCTATTAATCATCTGGAACGCTCTGCTGATAAATTCTTATATTACTTACAGTTCTACACTGCCAACTGGGTTGCACACCTTTCCTGTGCTCCTTCAACCAGTTGCTCAAGAATAAGACACGGTAATGTAGAACACTTGGTCGATAAAGTAGGTCGCTTTATTGGCAATCTGGAATCAATTTGAAAGTGTACGATGCCTCGAATGCGAGAATTTGTAAATTTGAAAGTAGCAAGTCAAATTTTGTCTAAGAATAAAAACATTATGCTGATATATTATAAAACGTTAAGGTTTTCTAAGCTTTACCTCCAATTCTAACTTCTACTTTGGCATTCCTCCTTCGATGCCGATTTCCGTGGGTCGTAGCAGTTCGTGGAAGCCTAAATCGATCCCACGAATTCGTAGTGAAGATTTTAGAAGGTCTTTGCGTACGTGGGCATGCTCCATGAACCGGTCAGGTGTGTTTGAGCCACGCCAAAGGATTCTATTAAAGCAAATCATCCGGTTAACCAATGAAACTGCTATGATCCGTTTTGAACGCGCGATTACGGTTCATTAACCGTTATCAAATAGGATGAATCAACCGTTAAAGAAGCCTCGATAATTTTGGATTTCTCCGAACAGTGAACTAATAATGCTTCTTGAAACCCACACTGCTTAATATTTTAGACTATGGGGAATCCATTCGTGTCCATTCAACGTTCTGAATACTCGGTATCGATGCATTCGGAATTCCATAATTCCGAGATAATGAATCCAAGGGCGATTCCAACTCTTCCAGGTTTACACTTTCAATGAAATTGTTTATGTGATTTCAGGGCGTGGAAACCATTGAGAGAAAAACGAGAAAATAGCAGAAGACTTGGAGTATCAAGCTCAAAAATTATTTATTAGGCAGGCTTGTTTGAACGAAAGTGTATTGAATGTACGAAAAAATTTTCGATGAAAACTTGATCCTCTATTAACGTGTTAACTGCCAGGCTGATACTCTTAAAAATGTTTACAATGATTTTGTTTATAATCTATCGGAAACTACATAATCGAACATTTATTGTGGTATTTATATTTGTAATTTCATCGAAATTCAAGGATTTTATTAAAATTTATTTTGCTTGATATATTGACTTTCACAATTAATTTTTTTAGTTCTTCAGTGAAGAGCTGGTGTTTTTGTTCCGTCCTCTTCCTTTATTCGCTGTCCTTTTCTACGTTCGAAGCTTGGCGACAAAACATCAGAGAATGTACGAAGCCTACCATAAATGCACTACTTTAATCCCGAGTTTGGGCATTTATGGAGACTACTGTATTCCACTTTGATACTAATAACGCGTCAGAAAAATGAACATCGATCCCCTCTAGGATCGTAAATGATGGCACAAGCAAAAAGGGGGTGATTCTACGCGAAAAAATAAGTCGAAAATATAGAATACAAATTTTTCATGTGTATGTACGGATGCACTTGATCATGTCCCGTTATAACGGATCTCACTCTAGATCATTATCTCGATTGAAGTTATGTTGAGAAACACTTCTAATGGCACGGAATTGTTTTCTTATCTATTATCTTACTATTAATATCTAAAACAATCGAATACGTTATAAAGCGTTCATGGAACAATGAAAGAGATATACCTCCCAGTGGTGGGGATGGTTTCAGGTGCATTTATGGTAAAGATATTTGTGCATTTATGGAGACATTACTCTAAATTGATATTACTGTGTAGTATATACTGTAAATTGATAGTACTGATATTACTGTATTTCGAAAGTGGAAGAATGAGATCCATCAAACCCATTTTCGTAAAAATTAAAATTGCAATGAATCCTGTGTCCATCCAGCAGATGTCGACGTCCTCCGATAGAATCTTTTCCGAAGCATCTCCAGGAATGTTCACCGGTCCTCGCGAAGCGTCCTCGTTTCAATGCGATGAAATCGAATAACTAGGAACAAACAAGATCAAGAACGAGAGATTCCCCGCGATCTCCGATGCCCGGGGTCGATTCCTTGGCTGGTAGGTCAAGGGGATCCCCGCTATTCCAACCATTCATTCCATTCCAGGTTGGCGGCCGCGTCCGAAATTCCCAATTCACGTATCCGTCGATGGATCCTCGGTAAACCTTCTCACGCGACATTCGATACGGTCTGGATCGCTGCTGGTATCATCCACAGATATCTATACTATACCTAGATCGCTAACCTTATTTTAAAACATTTAGGTGTTACAACATTTTTTAGTCTTTGAGTATATAGACATCGAGAAGGATTGCCAGCACCGAAAATGTGTCCAAAGTCTGTGCGAGAGAGAAAGATATAGAATGATATTTGTCCTCTCTGCGCATGCGTCAAATACATTATGAATGCCATGCTATAGGTTACATTGGCGGGCTGTGTACCGTAAATGCACTCATTATCCACACTAAATGTAACGTTTATTGTAGAAAAATATGCGCATATTATCTTTACGGAATCCAACTACTGTTTATCTCAGCTAAGATCGATAACAGATGCCGAGGAATTATAAGTTGCATTATATTAGAATATAAATATATGTATTTTTATATACATAAAGCATGTAGCATGCCGAGGAATTATAAGTTGCATTATATTAGAATATAAATATATGTATTTTTATATACATAAAGCATATTATTGGGATTTTTTTATGCAGTATACAGATTTAGAAAATTTCGTATATTGAGTATACATTTCTATTAATATGATCTATTACAACAATTCATAAAACTGAAGTGCAGGGTTTCTATAGATTGTATACAAAGAGTGCAGGTCAGTGCAGGTACGATGTTGACGCATACGCAGAATAAACTAGTGAAGTTCTTCGCGCATGCGTCAAATAGGTTTTCTTCGCTCGTGTGAGGGGTTTCCTAACCTCTCATACTTTGCGTTTGGTTTTCGAATCTCTTTAAGATTCATTTATACAAACAAGACGAGAGTATATTGGTATAGTTGAATAGTCAAGTTGTGGATATCTGAAGAGGGTAAAGAACTCCAAAGAAAAAACAAAATTCATTCTTACCAGTAGTGTATGACTTTCTACAAAGCAATCATAGTACATTCGACCATAATTATTTAGATAATGCTGGTTGGGTTGCCCCTGAATGTGTTAAAAAAAAAATTCATTATAGCAAATATAAAAGTCCCTTTTAAACGAAACACCCAGTACAGTTTCAATTTCTACCATTACAGGGTTCTTTCTCGACTCGTCAATCTTTTAAACATTCTTCCGACCGCCATTGTTTGCCTATATTATTCCTCGATTTGGATCCACACCCTGCGAACACTTGTTATCGAATTCAGGAAGGGAAAGTATCCGTTGATCTATTTTTCTCTAGCGTAGCCAAGTAATCCTCAGGATCCCCCCTAACCCTGGCACGTTCAATTTTTCTAACAGAACGTGCCTTTGGCTTGGAAGATAGGTCGGGACACCCCACATTAATGGCGACCACGAAGGGAAATTAGTTTTCGGAGCTCCGAAAATCCTCGCCTTGCATCCCCTGCTCCGTGACGTACCTGCTTCCCCTGCTGGTGATACCACAGATATCTACACGACTATATATATATATACATATATAAATCGCTAACGGAGCCTCAGTACATGGCTTCAAAAAAGGGGAATGCAGAAACTTATCTTGCGTATGCGTACGTGCGTACTGTTACATGGAATTAAATATGTATATGGGGCATTCCACGCCAAATCGGGCTCCAGTTTAAATTTAGACCATTATTGAAAACGTTTATATTAATATAGAACACTCAACCGATACGGCAGGCCACAGTGTTGGTAATGTAGTATACACTGTCAATAAATTTATCGATCAGTTAGGGATCTACATGGCCAACGCTTACCATTGTTTCCAACCCATCAAAGCAACAGCTAAATATTTTCTGAAACTTGACTTTTATTTAATATTACTAATTCTTAACTCACATTAATTCTGGGACGCCCTGTATATCATTCTGTGTTATTAAATCACTGAGTGTCAAATACATATGGGGCATTCCACGCCAAATCGGGCTCCAGCTTAAATTTGAACCATTATTGAAAAAGTTTATATTAATATAGAACACTCAGCCGATATGGCAGGCCACAGTGTCGATAAGAATCTTCTGAAACTTGACCCTTGTATATCCCCCAGATTTATTTTTTTATTTAATATTACTAATTCTTAACTTACACTAATTCTGGAACAGCCTGTAGAATAATCCAGATGCAGAATAGTACTAAATAATACATAATAATACTGAATAATATAACATAATACAGAAAAATTTATAATTATTGCCATACAGAGGGAGTTTTAATAAAAGATTGGAAACTTTTGTGACACACCGTGTACGGAGTGAATCATTTTTCGTAGGTGATGGAATATGGGTGATTTAAAAAGCAAATTGACAGAAAAATTCGTAAGAGTTTGACGTCAGAGGGTGGTATCCTTGGTCGACTGTATCCGTGTACCAAATTTCGATTCACGCTCTATAAATAGAAAGCAGTACATATCATCGGATATCAATACTGGTACGTTGCTACAGTATCGAACGAATCGCGTTATTAAATGAAACCATTTGGGTCACTTATTATTAACTTCTATCAATAATTTTTTTTCAATAATTCACACCAAAAAATATTCTCAAAGTTAAAACAAAAATTGACAAAATTTTTCTCTGTAAAAAAATCACGAAAACACTTTAATATTTGGCATTTTAATAAATTGAAATAGAAATTATTGTTGCTTAGTCGGTTCTAAAAACACTATGTCGGTGACGCGGAAAAATGCAACAGAATTACAAAAAAATAAAAAAGAGTGGAAAGAGAGAAGCCCGACGAAAGGCAAGAGAGAAATTGAACCAGAAAGCCAGACGTCTACTAAAATGTTTGTATTTCCAGCACTTCCCAATATTCGACAAAATATTCCTTTTGAACTATTTTCTCGGACTCGCATCGTGTGCGTTCTATGCTGTAACAACAAATATAGTTGAAAAACGTCATTCCATATTTTTGGTGTACCAAGTGCTACCGAAATAGGCAGTAAAAATTAAGGAAACATATTGTACTCGCTACAAAGACGAAATGAAAAAAACAAACAGCGTACAAACAGTTTTTTCGATAAAAAATTATAAGTATTGTTATTAAATAGTAATAGCAATCGAACAGACCTCGATTTCGTCGAAAGTAAACCAAGGGAAGAAGAAAATGAAAAGAAATAATATTTTCTTGTAAGAATTCCACTTTCGAAATCTGCATAGTCTTATAATTAAAAATATGTTTAACAAACGTCTGTCGATAAATTACCATCCGATTGGAACCTATGTGAAGAGTAGAAGTCTTGTGCTGATAAATAGAATTCACAGATGAAAACAAATTTATTCATAATATTTGAGGCAATCATATGTAAATGTGATAATATATTTCCTGTCCATATTAAATGGTATTGACAATTTGTAAATCACAATCTGAAATTTATTTTTTTCACACGGACTTTGACATACTGACCATCTAGCAGCTACAATGGAAACTATTCTCGTTATAAACTTGGGCGTTTTGCCGCCGATGGCGCCACTATTCTTGCGTATATATATGGCCATTTTGTGTACATCGAGTTATTGTACTTATCTGATTTTTTCTCATATCTTTCCATTACTTTTATTTTGCGCCATAGGCTTTTCGATATTTTATATTTGTTATTCATAACAATATAAAAGTAGTACATAATGTAGTCCGCCACCACCGATAATCTCTTTTACCGACAGGGTATGGTTACAAGACAATATGGCGTTGAAAGTATCAGTAAAATACGGTAAAATGCCACTTTTAACTGCTCATAACTTGTGAAATAGTGGATTCATCGCCTTAAAACTAGCATTTCCGGATTTTTCTCGTCAAAATCTACAGGATTATGTAAAAGAAACTTGAACATTTTAGGTTTACCAAAGTAAAGTCCAGCCAATTAAACATTTCAATAAATAGCCATTTAAAGAGACAATTTAATTCACTGTATATTTTTCCATTGACAAAAGTATAGCCTATTTTAACGCCTTATTAGTGAATATTTTCTAACAAACAAATTTGATAGAAGTATTAAATTATTTAAACTCAATGAAACACTTGTACAATGTCTGGTACAAGTAAAGTTTAATCATATTGTTTATTTTATGCTCCTCTACTTCATTCAGCAAACCTGTATTTATAAAATATGAAGATTATAGTCATCAAGGAAAAATATTTTTATTTGTTACAGTAATATTTTTGTAGAACAAATTGTTACTTGGAATGTATATTTATTTTCTTGCAATTAAAATGAAATTCTTATGCTGCAAATGAGATTTCGAATTATTCAGAACATGTAAATGCTAAAACATACCAGAATTTTCTTTAAAAAAAATGACAACAGATTGGAGATTCTCACTTAATTCTTTATATTTACACAATAAAAATGTTGATTAACATAATAATGGGAAAAATTATATCTCATTTCAAGTTAATCAGAATTTGCTGCAAATATGGAAATAGTTTTCTTATAGTATGCTAATAAATAATGTACTGTACTATATAAATGTTATAATAGCTATACATTTTAAAAATGCAACCTCGCATACTCAAAAAATTTCAATACTTTTATACTTTCTGGAATTAATTCAATAATTGAAATATAGTTTATGCAATGTTGTACAATCGCGAAAACGATAAATGTATCAAGATTATCAGACAACTAGTTTGTAGACATAATGAAATACAGAACATGATTACAATATAATGAACGATCCAGTACTTTTGCTTTGCTTCAGGGATACATTACAGGTACCAAATGAAACCTGTAAATTACTGATTGCACAAGCCATTCTGTAATCGCATATAAAAAAAATATTTATGCAACATACTACATTCATTTACTTTTACTACAAAGGTATATTTTTTGAAGTAGAAACTAGTATTCCATTAAAATTATATATTCCTTCTGAGGTTAGAATCTTCTTACTGTTAGAAGATTCTTTACTAGTCTGCCTGCCAAACCATCGAAGAAATCTAAACACGACATCTTTGTATTCCCCGCAATATAGAAAATACAGTTTCATTCTGTTTACTCTTACAAAACTTTTATTATTTTTATAGCAAAATTGTGGACATAGGTGCAGGGTACGCAGCTGGTGCGGGTAAAGTGATCGGTAAACTCGGAAAGATAGGGGTAATGTCACTTTGCATTGTGGATAATTTGAGATCAGTTGTCCATAGCATATCTCCGAGTCCATTCTTTGGCATTACGTATTGCTTCACTTTCATTTACTTTCCACAGTTCAGCTACATCATTCGATAGAGGATCGTCTGGATTTGGTGCACTTAAAAGTGCTTGTATAGATAGTAAAACTGTTCTGATTTGAAGAGCAGGACTCCATTTATCTTTGAGAATATCCAAGCAAATCCTGCCCAATCTACATAACAAATACAAGTATTTATGACAAACAAAAATTGGGTTCTATTGTTGATTATTAAACATTGTGACATGCTTGAAGTTTATTTGCATTTTAAAGTAGTCAATCGGTATAATCATTAAGTATAAACAAATAAAGTATTTACATTGAAAGAAAGGCTGAAGAATTAAAAGAAATTACGTTCTTGAATAAATACCTGTCTATATTTGGATGATAAATTTTTGTGATAAATCTAACTTTTGGAGCGGACATCGGGTAGTCCTCTGGTAGGAACAACTCAAGTTTAAAAAGTCCACCTTCGAATGGCGAATCTTCAGGTCCAGTTACAATTACATGAAAATACCTAGCATTTGTATCATCTGGCACAGCGCTAATACCAGGAACTGGTTCTTGCATTAGTCTCTGAGTTTCTTTAATAATCCTTCGCGGTAACCCAGCCATGTTTGATGACGATCCCCTAAAAGAAAGTTCTTACACTTCCTCTAATTTGCTTTTCAATTAATAAGTACAAACTAAAATAAAACTATTTATAATTTATTGTAATCAAAGAGCAAATTATTGCTAGGAACTTATGCCTAAATAATGAGAGTATCGAAGAGTATCGATTTGTTTGAAAATCTGTTTTATTAATTCAAAAATGAATTAATACACATCTACGTAAATAACAATGAATTATAAGTATGTATGACTAAGAAAAACTTCGCTGTTCGCTATCTTACTGTAAGGAACGAAGCATAATATACCAAGAATGAATAAAAGAATTATATAAAACTGCGTTATAACCATATACATGTACAAAATGAAATGAATATCGTGATATCTTTACTAAATTCATGGCGAAAAATAAAATACACAGGCACATGTAAAATTAATAAATGACCAACAAAAATAAATGTAGGTTATCAAAGAAAGTATCGTTTTATTATCATTTCTTAAACACAATGTACACTATGAGACTTTCTAAACGATCGTACCATAAATCGCTTAAAAATCTGCTAATGAATGCCGATTTACGGTTAATTGACAGTTTGTATCCGTAGTTCTACCGCAATAATTATTTCAGACTGTTGTTCGCAATATTACGATAGTTCGAATACAATTTCATCGAATAGTTATCGTAATAATAAATGAAGCGAAACGAAATCGGCCAGAAAACGAACGAGAGCGTAATACTTGAAATATCCCCTGCAATATTTCTGCCAACCTCCAAAGCTACCGAGTAGACCTCTGCATATGCGTAAACAAAGAATTCGTGCACCAAGTCACGTACCGTGTGAAACTAAATTATACAAAAGACACGGCGATCGTGTAAGAACGTTGGAAATATGAATGGTTTACGAGTAGCAGTGAAATACATACGATTATCTGAAAATATCCCCGCGTCGCCCCGCAAAGTCTGGCAGATCGTCCGCCTCTCTTGATGGCCTTTTCTTCTAGAAGCCTCGAAATCGATTTTTAATCCTATTTTCTCCGCACGTCGCCGTCTCGTGATTATCGGCTTTGCAGCCGATCTCAAAAATCTGTTTGGGGTCTATGGCGCAACCCCAAAAGGAACACTTTAACAAAGTGTTAATTAAATTTCCACACGCAAATGTGTGCTAGAGTCTTCGCAACCGCTTCTCGCGATTCATCTTATCACGCGTTGATGGCGCTGCACGCGAAATCACTGCGTAAACCAATTTAACAATTTCATGTAGAAACACCTCTTGCTATCGACGAGCGAGGAATCCGACGACTTTTTAATTCAATTAAATCATATAGACGTACGAGCGGAAATGTTCTTGTGCGAAAATCGGGTTAACTTTATTGCGGCTGTAGTTCGCACTGCAGCATTCATGTAATCTCAGTGGTACTCAAACTTTACGCAGAGCACAACGGTAGAGGAAAGTCTTCTAAAATTAAATTCCCATTTTTATTATCCAATGAAAAATATTTTTGGGGTAATTTCTATTTTAGAAAGTTAAGAACCATTAATAATTGTACATTAAAAAGTGTCAATCAGAATAAGAGGGGTCAACCCCTTCATCGAAATTTTTTTAAAGAATATTAATTGATGAAGAAGTCTGAACAATTATCAAAAGAAAAACGCAAAATCCTACCGAATCCCAAATTTTAAGGAAATAAATATTGTCTTTAAGTTTTTCTAAATTTCTTATTTATTACTATCGGTGGGCAAAACCCTAGGTTTCGAATAAGTTTGAAGTTGGCCGATATGTTTGTCTCGTTTCCTCTTTTGAACATTTTCCAAGAGGGAAACAAGACAAACATAGCAGCGAACTTCAGATTTATTCGAAGCCTAGGGTTTTGCCCATCACTGCACTGCAGTCTATAGTAATAACTATCTAGTAATTTACTAGTAATTTACTATCTAGTGCCTTTTCACTTCAATGGCAGAGATGGGCAAAACCCTAGGCTTCGAATAAATCGGAAGTTTGCTGATGTGTTTGTCTCGTTTCCTTCTTTGGAACATTTTCAAAAGAGGAAACGGGACAAACATATCAGCAAACTTCAGATTTCTTCGAAACCTAGGGTTTTGCCCATCTCTGGAATATTTCGTCCACTTGCGGTGCGAGTGCGCACAGACTACGACATATATGTATATATCCTTCTACACTACTTCATTATCAAAGAATGGTTGACTACAAATAGTTTTTAAATAACGAGAATTTCGATCTGCCATTTCAATTGTAATACAAGACATTTTATGACAAATAGATTCTAAGTTTCGCGGTAGTTTGTTGGCCCGCACTGATACTGCATTCAAAATTACAATCATTCGAGGATTCATGAAGCGAGAAACATAAATTAAAATCGATGTTTAATTGAATTCCTGCTTCAATAATTTAACATTTTAATTCTATTTTAATAATCGTGTTTTATTAGTAAAAAAATAGTTTTCTTCGGAAGCAAGTGTGCAATTTTTACTTTCCGATCTATATGAAAGGCTAGTATGTATTTTTAATTGAAATACGTCTCGACACAATTTTTATTATGGAAATAGTACATTTTAAAAACTAATCACGTTTTCATATGTCAAATTAAATGTTATATTTTGTTCAGAAGGAAATAGAAGGAAATGTGAAAGTTTCAACACAAAATTAATAATTTGATCAAATTAAAGATACATTTTATTTAAGTATATTTTGGTAGAAATCCATCTCTGATTTCATATACATTGTAACTGATTTTATAGAGTATTATTTTCTATAAATTGGGTTATTCGGGTTCAATTGGTTGCTATGGTTGTCCAGATCTGCTTTCGTCCCTGCACCATGGTACCCCGCATTTCTTCCAGGTCCAGCTCGAGGGTAATTCGGATTACATTGATTTGCTCTATTGTCGTTGTTCCGGTCCATCTATTAAAAGAAAGTAAATTGTTAAATATACTTGAATAATTATTAATAATAATAATTATTATTAAATAATATATAATTATTTAATATGAATAATTATTAAAAATAGTTTTTTAAATATATGGATATTTGCAAATACTTAGTTTGCCAATTTCGATGTGAATTATGTAGCATTTAATGTATCTAAGTAAAGTGCAATCGCAGGTATATTCCTTGCAACAATAAGAATATAACAAATTCATTCAATTCTACTTTTTTTTTTTAGACTATTTCTGATACTTTTTTACATGAAAATACCGAACGTAAAACGAATGGTAACAAAAGTACAAAAATGACAGGAAGACTATCCATTATCAAATTGAAATTAAAAAGAATACATGAATAATTAACTAATGGGGAAATAGTCGATATTTTTAAAACAGATAGATACACAAATGAATGAATAAAACTGTACAAGTCTCATATCATACAAAAGTGCAAAATATAAGTGTTTTATAGTTACCTTTGTTTTCTTACTGTTTCACACGTTAAAGTACTTGCAGCAGATACTCTCTCGTGCTTGTTCAAAACGATTGTGTCAAATCGCAGTCTCGAGTCTGTATTTATAGCCAGTGCGCAGTCCACGACACTCACAGAAACTCCCAGGGGAACCCCACGACTGCCAACCAGTAGAGAAATTTTACTTCTCCCCCCTAAAATGTTTTATTTATGTATTTATTACAGTTTCTCACAAATAAAGATATAGTATTTAAAATTTAGTTGAATATAAATGAGTGCCGTTATGTGTAAAAATATAATCAATAAAAAAAGATCGATAACTTAAAAAAAAGAGTTGCAACTTGAAATTTTTTGGATTCTGGTCATCGGTAAACATTCTAGAATTTTGCCATGTACACCATAAACAACATTCAACACAAAACTAAGCACGAACCACCTATTTCAATTGATTAACTGCTCAATTAACACTATTTTAGTATTGTTTTGAGACTTTATTATATAATTATGGATGAAAACAAAAGTTGGCAACAGTGGAACATCCGCCAATAAAGAGCACGTCGAAATTCGGGGAAGCACCGCTCGACCGCTAGACGTTCGTGTATCTATCCGTTATAGAACGATACAAATCATTGTCGTAACACATGAATTACAAGTATAGCTTATTTCAAATCAGGATTACGAGTAATTAATTACTTTTTCCATTAACTTTCTTCTTTAATTGACAATTAATTACAAACAATGATATTAAAAATTATTTAATTAAAATTGAATTAAGCAGAGTTAATCGAAAGTCGTTTACTTGACGATTGATATGAGCGAATTTAATTGATGATATTTAATTGACGATTGATTTAAGAGGAATTAATTTAAGCTATTTAA
>NC_071981.1:7498368-7502716 GCF_026283585.1 Hylaeus volcanicus | reverse complement strand
GACGATTGATTTAAGAGGAATTAATTTAAGCTATTTAATTGACGATTTGTCTATATCTTCAATGTTAAAAGACATTTTGTTAGATTATGTGATTATGTGGGCTGAATGAGCAAGGATTTTCTTGATTATTATAGATTTGTTAAGAAAGGTACAAAAACGTGTCTCATCGCTGTAGATGTTCAATTGCACGAACGTAGAAAAAACAGGGGTCAACACTTCGCAAAAACAAAAAAAAACATTATAACTATTTTACCATTGGCACAACTGACTATGAATGATTATAACCACCATTGTACACCATTGAATGTCCCCCTTCAGATAGAGCATGTTTCGTTTAAACATTTTTTTTTTCGAATGATGAATATTTTGCGAGATAATCGCGTGGAAAGATTATAAGATACATATATATATGTATATATCGTAGTCCGTGCTCATTTGCTCCGTGTGTGGTAGAAATATTCATAACTTAAAGCTCGGGACTTTAATAACGCTTCTACACGACATAGTTGGAATTCCTTATACAGTCTTCATGGCTATGATAAAAAAATAAGCTCTGTAGTAATTACTATCTAGTAATTTACTAGTAATTAACTATCTAGTGCCTTCCCCCTTTAGTGGCAGAGATGGGCCAAATCGTGTTCTTTGAATAAATCGGAAGTTTGCAGATGTGTTTATCTCGTTTCCTTCTTTGGAAAATGTTCAACAGAAGAAACAAGACAAACAAATTGGCAAGCTTCAGATTTATTCGAAACCTAGGGTTTTGCCCATTACTGGTGGAAACTAACCCTTGGGACTTTTGGCGACAATCTTTCTTGTCCGAGCAACTGAAAATCACCAACTACGATACACGCGTCGAATACATGAGTCCCAACTGTGAATAAGAAAATACAGAAACGATTTTTTTAGTAAATTGTATGTATTACGCAATGATAAAAAAATATACTTTGTAACTGAGCTCCTATGACGCACAAGTTATTCAATTTGTAATTTGCTAACGTTTTAACGTTGCTAGACTAGCACACCTGTGCACACCTGCGCCTCTTTTCAAGAATACGTTAACGGATAATGCGTCATTTTATACAAAAAGCGTACGAGTGTGCATACTCTTTTAATTCCTTTGTCGTTATAGATATTTCTCACTCCCTCTTCCATAAAGCAAGAGTTACAAGAGAATTGCCTGTAAACTATCAATAATAACATACATACTGTTATGTACTGTTAAATACAATATATTTCGGTAACTCAATGTAGAATTGACAATTAGAAAATAAACTAACTAATTAAATCTAAGAATTTTATACGTAGATTATCTTAGCTTCTTTCAACTTGTGCTTCAAACTACCGTTTGAAAGTCAGGATATCGGCTAATTAACTCTTCAAATTGCCATCACATGATTATTAGATGAACATTATTATAACGAATCACTTGTAAAGAACGACATTATAAAATTTCAGTAACATAGAAATAAATATTCTTCAAAATGGATGTCCAACGATATTATGGGAAACTGCCGAACTCTCGCATTCTACTCGGAACTGTTGCACATATCATTTTTATCGTATCGTATTACCATTCTTAGAATGGACGGTGTAAGATTGCTGGAGCGATTGAAATATGTATATACAGAGTATCCCAGCCTAAGTGATACGGAGCTCTAACTCCAAAACTATCGGTCCAATGCAAAATTTCAGGAAGGTAAATGGGAAGTATCCCAATAGTTAGTTAGTTATTTATTTTCTTTAGATATTATACATGTATTGGTGCATATCCAAAGATGGCGTTCGAGGTACTCACTTTCCCCCCTCTTGCCCAACGAAAAATATAGTCCTTTTTTGGGGAATGCACCTCTCCCCTCATCTTTTAACAGTTTAGTGTTTTACAAAATACTGGTCTATTATTCTTAGTTTTATCACATATATATTATTATATTATTATTATATATTATTATATCTGTTTCCTTATCCTATCACATATATTCTTATAATTTATTTAGCATTATATTACTTTCCTTTGTAGCGGGACGTTTTACCTCTATTTACATTTTCCTCTTAAACATTATACCTAAATCTAATTTGTACTTACTTATTATATATGTTATTTATATATTTCTCTTTTTTTTCATTGTATATGTTGTTAATTAGTGCTACAAATATATACATATATTCAATTATGATTAAAAGTACATTCATTCACACTTTCATGTATCAGCATACATCTCTCTACCCTTTTATGAAAATGTATGTATACAAGTTTTTGTTGCTGTTTCTCAACCATATATTAATGTACCTATTCTCTTTCTTTATCCGTTTAAATGATTCTGCCCGTTTTCCTAACATAGTTAGCTATTATTTTCATTATTCCTTTATTTTTTCTGTTTATTATAATACTCTACTATAGTTCGGCAAAGGTATTTCCTGGTTTCGATCAATACCTTCTTTCCTGAATTCCTTTTCCAAGTGTTTCCTTTCTTCTTTGTATTTGAGGCAATCTCAAATAAAATGGTTTAGATCTTCTATTGAGTGTCCACATTCACATTGTGGTGTTGATATCAAGTCTTTCCTGAAAAGGGACTCTCCCAAATTCTTGTGGTTAGCTCTTATTCTGTTCATGAGTACTATGTCTGCTCTTTCCCAGTCTACCATGTCCCAAAACCATACCTTCCTTTTCCCATTATTTCTATCTACTCTGTCCATGTATTTTTTCCCTTTTTGTTGGCCTTGCATTTCCAAGTTCCTCTCATTCATTTCCAAAGTATTATTTCTCTGTTGACTTTAAAATCTCTTATGGCTATGTTGATATCTTCTTCTATGGTTCCGTTCAATCCCTTTTTTGCAGCTTCATCAGCTAGTTACCTTTGATGCCTTTATGTGCGGGTATCCAAGCAAGTCTAATCTTTGTCTGGGGTTTTTCCTGTTGTTCCTCATTTAATTCATGTTGATATATTTCATCTAATTTATTTCTTATTTTATGACACCGTGGTGTGTTTGTATCTTTACTATTTTCCTGTTCTATTTTTTAAGTACGCTCATTGAGTCTGTAAGTATAATAGTGGTTCTGTTTTTGAAGTCTTGATGACTGTATTCTATTGCTTCCATTATTGCAATAGCTTCCGTAGTGTATATGATTGCTTTGTTTATGATGCAGTATGTGTTGCTTTCCCAAGTTTCTCCTATATTGACGACCATTCCAATACCGTTGAAATATCCCAATATTCTGGGCCTAGAATTCTCAGCGAAACCCTCTGTCTGTGATGGCTAAAACTCTAAACTTCGAATAAATCTGAAGTTTGCCGATATGTTTGTCTCGTTTCCTCTTTTGAAAATTTTCCAAAGAAGGAAACGAGATAAACACATCGGCAAACTTCAGATTTATTTGAAGCCTAGGGTTTTGCCTATCTCTGGTGCTTACTGCATCAATGGGACCGCCCAGGGGCCGAACCAAGTTTTTTCCTTGAAAATTAGCAAACTTTGAACCGTTATAGCTTGAAAACTAATAAAAATCGAGTAAATACATTAAATGAATTCGTCTTGAAAAGTCTTATCGCATGGTATCAAAACAAAATATATAATTCCATTTAAAAAACGAAACTTGACCATCATATCTCGTTAAATAACGAAGTTAACAAAAATTCCTTCTAGCTGAAACATGAGACCCAATTTACCATGCAATTTCTATATTTGAAATTTTGCATTCGACCTATAGTTTTGGAGTTGGAGCTCCGTATCACTTAGGCTGGGACACCCTGTATATTGTCCAACCACAACATGTAGCGTCTGGAAATAAGCTGCGTATATCGCTCGATTTAAATGTCGTTTTAAATGCTTCGACTCTTAATTTGATTAACGTTTTAACCAGAAACAAAATTGTTTAGCACACTCTATTTAATACAAATAAACCAGCATTACGTTCTGACGTAACTCCGGTGCTATCTGGGTTATACAGGGTGTTTCATTATAACCTTTCCACGCGATTATCTCGCAAAATATTCATCATTCGAAAAAAAAAATGTTTAAACGAAACATGCTCTATCTGAAGGGGGACATTCAATGGTGTACAATGGTGGTTATAATCATTCATAGTCAGTTGTGCCAATGGTAAAATAGTTATAATGTTTTTTTTTGTTTTTGCGAAGTGTTGACCCCTGTTTTTTCTACGTTCGTGCAATTGAACATCTACAGCGATGAGACACGTTTTTGTACCTTTCTTAACAAATCTATAATAATCAAGAAAATCCTTGCTCATTCAGCCCACATAATCACATAATCTAACAAAATGTCTTTTAACATTGAAGATATAGACAAATCGTCAATTAAATAGCTTAAATTAATTCCTCTTAAATCAATCGTC
>NC_071981.1:7486856-7498358 GCF_026283585.1 Hylaeus volcanicus | reverse complement strand
TTAAATAGCTTAAATTAATTCCTCTTAAATCAATCGTCAATTAAATATCATCAATTAAATTCGCTCATATCAATCGTCAAGTAAACGACTTTCGATTAACTCTGCTTAATTCAATTTTAATTAAATAATTTTTAATATCATTGTTTGTAATTAATTGTCAATTAAAGAAGAAAGTTAATGGAAAAAGTAATTAATTACTCGTAATCCTGATTTGAAATAAGCTATACTTGTAATTCATGTGTTACGACAATGATTTGTATCGTTCTATAACGGATAGATACACGAACGTCTAGCGGTCGAGCGGTGCTTCCCCGAATTTCGACGTGCTCTTTATTGGCGGATGTTCCACTGTTGCCAACTTTTGTTTTCATCCATAATTATATAATAAAGTCTCAAAACAATACTAAAATAGTGTTAATTGAGCAGTTAATCAATTGAAATAGGTGGTTCGTGCTTAGTTTTGTGTTGAATGTTGTTTATGGTGTACATGGCAAAATTCTAGAATGTTTACCGATGACCAGAATCCAAAAAATTTCAAGTTGCAACTCTTTTTTTTAAGTTATCGATCTTTTTTTATTGATTATATTTTTACACATAACGGCACTCATTTATATTCAACTAAATTTTAAATACTATATCTTTATTTGTGAGAAACTGTAATAAATACATAAATAAAACATTTTAGGGGGGAGAAGTAAAATTTCTCTACTGGTTGGCAGTCGTGGGGTTCCCCTGGGAGTTTCTGTGAGTGTCGTGGACTGCGCACTGGCTATAAATACAGACTCGAGACTGCGATTTGACACAATCGTTTTGAACAAGCACGAGAGAGTATCTGCTGCAAGTACTTTAACGTGTGAAACAGTAAGAAAACAAAGGTAACTATAAAACACTTATATTTTGCACTTTTGTATGATATGAGACTTGTACAGTTTTATTCATTCATTTGTGTATCTATCTGTTTTAAAAATATCGACTATTTCCCCATTAGTTAATTATTCATGTATTCTTTTTAATTTCAATTTGATAATGGATAGTCTTCCTGTCATTTTTGTACTTTTGTTACCATTCGTTTTACGTTCGGTATTTTCATGTAAAAAAGTATCAGAAATAGTCTAAAAAAAAAAAGTAGAATTGAATGAATTTGTTATATTCTTATTGTTGCAAGGAATATACCTGCGATTGCACTTTACTTAGATACATTAAATGCTACATAATTCACATCGAAATTGGCAAACTAAGTATTTGCAAATATCCATATATTTAAAAAACTATTTTTAATAATTATTCATATTAAATAATTATATATTATTTAATAATAATTATTATTATTAATAATTATTCAAGTATATTTAACAATTTACTTTCTTTTAATAGATGGACCGGAACAACGACAATAGAGCAAATCAATGTAATCCGAATTACCCTCGAGCTGGACCTGGAAGAAATGCGGGGTACCATGGTGCAGGGACGAAAGCAGATCTGGACAACCATAGCAACCAATTGAACCCGAATAACCCAATTTATAGAAAATAATACTCTATAAAATCAGTTACAATGTATATGAAATCAGAGATGGATTTCTACCAAAATATACTTAAATAAAATGTATCTTTAATTTGATCAAATTATTAATTTTGTGTTGAAACTTTCACATTTCCTTCTATTTCCTTCTGAACAAAATATAACATTTAATTTGACATATGAAAACGTGATTAGTTTTTAAAATGTACTATTTCCATAATAAAAATTGTGTCGAGACGTATTTCAATTAAAAATACATACTAGCCTTTCATATAGATCGGAAAGTAAAAATTGCACACTTGCTTCCGAAGAAAACTATTTTTTTACTAATAAAACACGATTATTAAAATAGAATTAAAATGTTAAATTATTGAAGCAGGAATTCAATTAAACATCGATTTTAATTTATGTTTCTCGCTTCATGAATCCTCGAATGATTGTAATTTTGAATGCAGTATCAGTGCGGGCCAACAAACTACCGCGAAACTTAGAATCTATTTGTCATAAAATGTCTTGTATTACAATTGAAATGGCAGATCGAAATTCTCGTTATTTAAAAACTATTTGTAGTCAACCATTCTTTGATAATTTGTAATTAGTGTTACGACAAAGGTAAAACTGTTCGTTAATTGCATAACAACCATTATAATTCGGAATTTGTGAAATAACATAAATAGAGACTGTGTAAACACAAATTTGTTCGTGAGTTATAGTGTCAATTATTAAAATTGTTAGTATCGATAGTATCCAATATTATTTGCTTGTTTGCTTGCTCAAAGAAATAATTTAAATAATAATTATTTCCGACTAATGGGATATTTAATAGTAAAGTGACAGTGATATAACCTCGAATATGTAAGCAAACATTAGATTTTCAATGTACTGCAATGGAATTAAAGCGTTAGAATTGTAGTGTAAGTGTTTTCTCTAACTTTTGCTTTCTTATGAAAAACTTTTGGAACTTTTATAATATTGCTTATAAAAAAAAAACAATGACTCATTAATGTTTCGTCTCATGTTTTATATAGTATATTCTTTTATATACATCTATTATTTAAAAATTGCATTTATCTTTTAAGTATACTAAGGAAAATAATGATCGAAGTGTTGTTTTTTACAGACATTTATTAAAAATGGCTGATGTAAGATTACTTATACAAGAAGAAGGCCGTGCAGCTAGAAATTTGATAGCTTTCAATGTACCAGTCGGGACAGTTAACACTGAGAAAGTTACTAAAAAACCACCTAGTGTACCAAGAATGTCACAATCGAGTACAACTAAAAGATCTATGAAACCAACAACAAGAGTGAGATCGGCGTCTACTGGTCGAGATAAAAAATCTGGTAAGCGAAAGTTACAAGATTGTGACGACATGAATGTACACTTTTGTCACATTTTAATGAACAGGTGTGAATGTATGCAATTTTTTTCTTTGGTTTAGAATTACAGGCAAGATATTGGGCCTTTTTATTTGGGAATTTGCAAAGAGCAGTGGATGGGATTTATCAAACTTGCGAAGAAGATGAAAATATTTCAGAATGCAAAGAAGTAATACTGGTTTTAGAGAATTATACAAGGGATTTTCATAATTTGATTGAATGGTTTAAAGTCAAATGGGCTTACGAAAGTTCGTCACCACCCTTGAGACGTACTCCGTTAGCTTGGGAAGTAAGGAAAACTTCTCCTTGTCGCATATGGAATTCAACAATGATTCCGAAATGTACTAGTCCTTTGCAAAGGATGAGTCCTACAGAATTTATTTGTAGAAGTCCTGTTGATCAAACTATTTCAGAAAATAAGCCTATTACTACGGATAGTAAAATAAATAACGTGAAAGGCGAATCTGTACACAAATTGGTGAAAGATAATAAAAGTACTGTTACAAAAAGTAACTTGACAAACGTAAGCGAAAAGTGTAAAAATCCAGTAGATAAAGGTATAAGCTCATCATCGATTAAAGACAAGTTATCATCGATGAAAGTCAATAAAGCTTTGGTAAAACATACAGTTTCTGGGAAAACAAGTGGTACCATTATAACAGATCAGAAAGCAAACGAAGCTACGTTTCGTGATGTAAAAAGTAAGCTGGATACTAAAAATGTTTCTAAATTAGTTAAAAATGGATTGCATAATAGTACCAATAAAATAGCAGATTCTAATCTAATAATAGAAAAAAATGAACAGATACTCTCTAATGATAAAAGTATGCAATTAATTACCTTTTCATCAACTGAAAAAGAACTTTCTAATACGACTACTATGGATAATAAATTAAATGCTCAGAATAATTTCCAAGTGAAACCATTGGGTCCTAAAAACGATTTAGGATTAGGGAAAAATGAAATTAATGCTAAAGTGAAGAAACAAGGTACTGGAAAAGATATTAAAGCCATTGGCATAGAAAATGTAACGACTGAAAGCAAATTAGTAGAACCCAATAGTATAGCAAAAGAAAACAGCAGTATCATTGTAATGAACAAGAGCATACAAAGTATCGCAAAAGTTTCAAATAAAGTAAATCAAAAATTAAAAACCCATTCAGGTGTGAGCGATTGCGCGAATAATAAAATTGTGGCAAAAACTGTATCTGACACGTCATCTAATAATTTAGGTAAAGGATTAGTTAATACAAATAAACCAGCATATGCAACAATATCCCAAATGAAGGTTGCTAGAACAAAACAAGCAAGTCTCCCTGAAACTCCCAAATTTATTCGAAGTAAAACAACATTATGCGATAGGAATGTATCAACTTCTAATAAAATAAGACCTGGAACATCAGTAATAGTTAGGCAACGCTTTCAACCATTTGACAATAAGGTATTTCCTTTAACATTTTACTTCATTAACAATGTTGGTTTTTAATTTTTAACTAAAGCACTTGTTTTATTTAAAATAAAAAGAAATAATAAAGACAGTTTTATGTTCGAAACGATCCATAAAGGTGAATTTTATGTTTAAAAATATTGCAATTTCTTTTTCTGGCACATCTAATCATTACATATCATTGTGTGTTCTAACTTATGGGCTTGTTTCGTATTGACTTCAATTTTAGCGGATTTTTTTTAACTATTTCCTATTTTCTTTGAATTATATTGATCGATTTTAAATCGGGGGATAGTTGTGTTATTTATTAGAGCATATGTGTACTGCATGTGTAAGCTTTATTTAAGAATTTGATAGATAATTTACAGTATTCGTTGATTAGATTTCAGAACAGAGTTCTTTAAAGAAAGATCAGAATAAAGATATAAATGGTTCGGTAGAAGTGTTAACGAAACAAACGGTTACTGTAAAAATGAAAGAAGAAAACGATGGTTGGCAAACAGTTCGCAGTCGTTGCCGAAGAGGCAGTACTCATAATTTAAATATATCTACAAGATTTCATAAACCGAGTACTGCCACTTCGTTACCAGCCTTGTCCATCGAATGTCCTTCAGAAAAAAATAAAAAGAAATGTTTGACACCCGATGGAAATAGCAAACAGAAAAAAAAGTGCATTGTAGAAAAGGAAGGAAAGAACATATGTAACGAAGTAGAGAAAGTGAAAGGGGAATCAGTAGCAAGTCTTACACTTAAAGATAAGGTGGAAGAAGTTTTCAAGAACACGATTAATTTGAATGAAATAAATTCCACGTCAATGATCGCAGCGATATTTAAGAGTGACGCAGAATTACTTGAGAAACGTATACAACAATTTATGGCCGCTCAAGCGGAAAGGGAGAGAATAATTTTGGAAGAGGAAAGAAAGACAGAAGAAGCTGATTCTCAGCGGTCACAGCAATTATCGGATGAAGAGGCTTCTTTGCATAGACAAATTTTAGAATTAGAATGCACGGAAACCGATGTTGATACAGAAACTGATGAAACGGACGGCGAGATGGTTCTTGAAATAGAAGACGAGCAAGAGGCATCACCTAATACAGTGTCTGACGATATTAGTTTAGAAAATAGGTGTGTATCATATTCATTGCATTTATACTTTATTTTGCTGCATAACGAATGTAATGTGAATTTTTATAGATATGATAACGTGTTAGATGGAATGTCTTGGGCGGAGTGTGTGGATACCCTTGCTCAATTACATGCATTAGTGGCTCGCCACCCTGGTAGAGCTTTAGAATTGCATCAGAAGCTCTCGTCACCGTCGCGTAAAAGATCGTTACCTGAGACTTTACGACGATATCAAACGAAACAAGCTTGCGCGCAACATAAACGCCAAAAGCTCTTGATGGAGAAATCGCAAAGATTGCGAGAATTGTTGAATAAAGTGAAAGATGTTAAAAGTGCAAAGAATCAGTTGATAGAGGACAAGCGTATCAGAATGGAGATGAAATTAAAAAGAGCGGAAGAAAATAGAACGCAGCATTTGTTAGAAGTAGTAAGAAAAGCACACGACGAGGACTCCAAACTGAAAGAAATTGCATTTATCAACGAGCTTGAAGCGCAGAACAAGAGGCATGATTTTATAGCGTTATGTCAAGAACAAGAAGAAAGATTACAAGTATGTTACGCAAATCTATCTGAATGCAATCGTTAAATAAAAGAAGATAAATGATTGAAATAATAATGAAATTTCTAGGGAATTCATGAAGAACGCCAACGTCGACAAGAAGAAAAAGCAGCTAAAGAAGCAGCAGCTGAGGAGCGCAGACGAGCTTTAGAAGCGGAAAGACAGCTACGCATTCAGAAAATGAAACAAGCTCGTCGCGAACGCGAAGAAAGAGTGGGCAAAATGCAGCTAGAAAGAGAAAAAGAACGACAGGTAATTATGTTGAACTAATGACAACTTAAAATTAGATTTTTACGCAAATCGAATGTGTATTGTATATTTGCAATCGTAGGAACTCGCGCGAGAAAAAGCCAGAGATCGAGAAGAACGTTTGTCGGCATTGCACGCAGCTCAGTTAGCAAATCAAGAAGAATTACAGAAGAAGATAGCTCAAAAGCAGCAAGAATCGGCTAGGAGACATGTTGAGAATATTGAGCACATCCGACAAAGAGCAGTCGAATCTTCGATTTTGAGGTCAGAGGAAGTGCCACCTACCCTGAAATCGTACCCTACCCAAAAACAGTGCTCTTTATGCGGAACAGTCGTAAGTTTTCATCCGTTACGCTTAATTATACTTAATGTTCTCGTTAATCATTGATTTATATCGATACTCATGGTCTTTGTATCGTTTGTAGATACCCAATGAAGTTTATTTATTAAGCCATTTAAAAGGGAAGACGCATCTCGAAGCAGTGCGGAGTACACACGATGGTCGGGAACCATCTCGAGACGAGTTACAGCGCTTCAATATATCGCAAATTCGCGATTTGCCGCCTTCAGTGATCGAAAATAACAATTCGAATGATGTCAAGGCTGCGAAAGAGAAGCAGAAAGCTTTGAAACGTCGGTGCAGGAAAATGAAGCAGCGAATGATTTTACGCGGTAAAGAATGGGAAGATGATCACAAAGTTGACGTAAACCAATCCACCGAGTCGACAAACAAAGCAAAGTTTCGACGGAATTTAAAAGAACTGGATCGGTTGTACTGTAACCACTCGAAAACTGCGTGGTCAAGCGTCGCCATTGCTGCATTGGAACGCTGTCTAGGTGAAATAACACGAGCTTTCTCAAAATCGGTAAGATGCGCATTGCTATTCTTATTATTTGCCAAGTGAAAAATGATAATACCTTGTTGATATTTTCACGCTTTCTCAATACGTACTCAAATGTATTGGTACATGTTGAAGAAGTAAAATTAATCTCTAGTGAACAAAGAACGAAGTGATTTACATGTTTAAAAACCGTTTATCTTCATTACAATGTTTCAGTGTCCATTGGATCAAAACGCGTTTCGACTTTTGAATGGATTCGATGTTTTAACGAATCTCCTACATCTGGGCCTGCAAATGCAAAACGCGTCCCATAATCTTCCAAACAAGTAAGTTTATATTGTATATTTTCGCGATTTTGTATGTTTTGGGCTCCATTCATGGAGTACTTGATGTCGAATCAGATTCACCGCTCCGTCTCGAGATATACGTACCTACTTACGCATTTTTGTTACTGTCCGCGCGGCTCACATCAAAAGTCTACCGAAGAAGGTCAAAGAGAAACATAAGAGCGACGAGAACGAGTGACAATTGGAATGCATTGGCGTAACAATGAAATATTACAGCGATCGAACAACTACTGACCGACCACGTTAAGTTGCCGAGTGTCTACAAACTAGAGGAGCTGCTAGCTCCACCCAATACATAGTAGTAATGATGTCACAAAATCACGGACATAGAACTTTGCCTCACTTTTATCGTCACGAGCATCTTCTTTGTTACTTGCAATTAATTTCTTCTCGAATATCTTCTTTCTCATATTCTTTTGGTTACTTCCAACTTTTCTCTTCGCCTATTTGTCTTCACGAGCATCTTCTTTGTTACTTTCAATTGATTTCTTCTTCAATATCTTTTTTCTCAGTCTGTCTTTTATACTTCCAACTTTTCCCTTCACTTCTTTGCTTTTATGAGCATCTTCTTTGTTACTTGCAATTAATTTCTTCTCGAATATCTTCTTTCTCATGCTCTCTACTTGACTGGCAACTCTTCAACTTCACCTCACTTTTGTCTTCAAGACCATCTTTTTCCTTACTTCCACTTCTTCCTCGCAAACTTCATCGTCGCTTCTTTTTACGAACAGATGATTCCTCGCCAGATAAACTGAATTTTTCATAAATATTACCTTTTCTATCATCCATCCACTTCCAATTTTTTCTTCTCGAATATCGTCTACTTCCTCAGTCACTCTTTTATACTTTCAACACTTCTCTTCACAGTGAAATATTACAGCTATAGCACAACTATTTAAGTTTCCTATGTCCGTGATTTTGTGACATCATTACTACTATGTATTGGGTGGAGCTAGCAGCCCCTCTGGTTTGTAGACACTCTGCAACTTAACGTGGTCAGTCAGTAGTTGTTCGATCGCTGTAATATTTCATTGTTACGCCAATGCATTCCAACTGTCTCTTATGTTTCTCTTTGACTTCCTCTGTCGCGTGGTAGATTTTTTACACGAGCCAATAAAAAAAAATGTCAGTCTGTACTTAATTTTCCCATGTCCGTGATTTTGTGACGCCTCACTACTGTGTACTGGGTAGAGCGAGCAGCCTAGTGGTCGGTCTGTACTATCCTGGTTTTATCATTGTCATGATCCGTCTAACACATCATAAAATTCGCAATTAAAATCCATTTAATGTTGATGTCCTAATCCCACAATTTCAATCGGATTTCTTTTTTGTATGCTTCAGAAGCATCGTTTCGGTGTGCCGAGTGTACAAGTTTAGCGTCAGCGAAAATAGCAGTAACATCGAAGCAGTTTTATCGAGTAACAAAATTCTGGTCATCCTGGATCTTCTACTTCAACACTTGGAGGTATGTCAATCATATATTCGTAACAGTTATTGTTCGCTCTGTTTGTTAGATAAACTGACATACTATTAGTACAAACTACTTTACTGAATGTAGTTCATGATTTTTAATTACAACTCGTAAAAAGAATTATGAAGGAGAGATTCAGAAGACTGCTATTCTGCTAATAATTTTAGGCGATAGATGTGTTTTCGGGATTCTCTCTGTAAATATTACTACTGACTAGTTAACAGCACTCGAACATTTTAAGAGGTGTCGGCGCCTCTTTCCATCTGGTTATATCCCACTTTTTTTGTTAAGCTGCCACTTACTCCGGTGCCGGAAAGTGGGTTATTCGTATATCATCTTATGACCTTAACGTTTCTTCGTCGAGAAGTGATTGTTTCGTTTTCCTGAAAGCTTCTCGCACTTCCAGATACACAATTAAAAATATTATTACTGGCTGTAAGCGGATGTAGTTCAGCAAGGGCGGATCCAACTTAGCAAGGTGACGAGATACGTGAAACTATTTTTTTAAACCCTTTCTTTTGCACGATTTGGAATTCATTAATAATTTATCCATCTCTGTATTGGAAAAAGCAATATAACCCGTAAAAATTTCTATGTTAAAATGTTGAAGTTAAGATGTTGTCTCCAAGCTGTTAAAGATTAGATGACAATCAACAATTTTTATTTTTGAAAGCACGAAAGCAAATATTGGAATAGATATAGGCATAAATAATTAATTGTTTTTGGTTCGTTGCGAACACACTGTACGCCTCTGGAAATATTATACACGCGATCGTTGATTCGCGTGAGCGCCAGTAAACCGAGAATTCACGCAGAAGCGATAGGCGAGCGGATTCTTTTTCTCTCTGGTCGTTTTTGGAGCTCATTTCGAGGTTGGTAAATAAACGAAGGCAAAGACCGTCGTGCCTGTCCTGTCCGACTTGTCAAAATAAGGATTAAGAGTCTTAGGGCTGGCTTCAGCTTGCGTCTCCTGCTTCGTAGCCGTCTCTGTTCGAGTATTTAACTCTTTCTTCGAACACGAGTCGGTAAGCTGGATCCTGGAATCCATCGAAGAATTTCAGCTGCAAATACTTCATACGTCGCGCATCGGCGTTTCCGATCTCTTCGTATTTTTCAATTATCGATAAATTTAAATTCAATTCGAACGTCTCGAAAAGCGGGGAATATTTATAAACAAAGTTTTCTAAAAATAGGAAGACAGATATCGCTTCTTTTTACGAGCGTTGTTCATTTTGTTACGTTCACAGCTCTTCCCCAACACCTACTCACGAGCATAGGTTTATTTGTTACTTTCAGTTGATTTTGTCTTAAATATCATCTTTCTTATGCTCTCCTTTTTACTTCCAACTTTTCTCTTCACCTGTTTGCCTCACTTTTATCTTCGCGAGTATCTCATTTGTTACTTTCAATTGATTTCTTCTTCAATATCTTCTTTCTTATGCTCTCTTTTTTATTATCGACTTTTTTCTTCAGCTCGTTGCTTCACTTTTATCTTCATGAACATCTTCTTGGTTACTTCCAATTGATTTCTTTTTGAATATTTTCTTTGTCATTCTCTCCTTTTTACTTTCAACTTTTCTCTTCACCTCTTCGCATCACTTTTGCCTTCTCTTCACACCTTCTCCGTCACTTTCAACTTTTTCTTCCACGTACACCTGTTCTCCCTCTCCTTCTGCCCACCGAGAACATCCACGCGAGTTTTTCCCGTCCTCGCGTGCAACGATTTTCGGAAATGTGGCTTCGAGAACACGCTCGAAGTCTATCGTTTCGTTCGATGATACGTCGTAATCGGTCGTTGAATTCGCCAGCGTGATTTCAGGATCAATTTTTCATGCTTCATAGATACGGCACTGGCGCGTTCCTTCTCCCGGTCCTCCCCCGGGAATCCCCCTCCACAAATGCATTAGCGGCGAGAGAGCTTTTAGTGACGTCACCCACGCGCACATACACGCACGCAGAAGGTGCACACGTACACAGACGGGGAATCGGGTTATACGGTGAAAGGAGCGCGTGTTCCATGCAGAATGTGCGTGGGTACTTCTGTCGCCGCTTCCATCAAGCTCCGTTTCGAGGACCAAGTCTAATCTTTTGTCTCGTCCTCCTATCGGCGCTTTCTCGACGACCTCTCCGCAGGTTCCAGAATTCGGTTGTTCCTCATATTTTATCGGCACTGCTAGATTCCTTCACCTGGAGGGGTTCCACGGCTGCCACTAGCGCTAATAAAAATTGTTTCGAATAAGGGGCACATCGATACATGCTAACCGTTCGTTCGCCTAATCGGCAAACTCTTTCGGGGTTAGATGGATTAACGCTAAACTTACCGACGTTCATTTGTAATTATCGTATTTGTTCTATCGTGTTGGAACAAACGGTTGGTCTTAGAGATACTTTTTTTAATTAAATCTAAAAATATTTTACGTGGAAGTAGAATGAGTAATGTATGATACAATTGTATACATATAATTCATGTAAGCATGTAAGTGCTATAGTCGGTCCCATAAATATTCGCAGCATCTATTCTGTGTCTATTACAAGAATTCTTCTCAATTAAATGATAG